>NC_072771.1:21174166-21474166 GCF_022539595.1 Amphiprion ocellaris | reverse complement strand
AATGGACTGGGGAAAGATTTGGCCACAGAGGTTGGGTCCTGGATAAGGACCTGTGGATCTGGCCATGTGCCACTAGCAGCCCCCCGGCATCTTGTGCATGAAGGCAGGAGGTGCAAGCAACGAAATAAAGAGGTCATAAAAATAAACTAATTTCAGCTCTCCGATACTTAGAAGCGAGGGAGTGGGGGTTAGTTTGATTTGTGCTCCATGAGCACGCAATGACATCACCTCTGGCTGTGAGGGAGATGAGAGGGGAGGAGGGTGGAGACGAGGGTGAGGGGAGAGAGTGATTGACTGTGCAGTGGAGGTCACAACAGTAACTGGACACACGTACATATAGATATGTGGATGCTTGTGTATGTTCGGGCATGTATGCTTTTGAGGATGCCTCATGTGTAAATGTAACATCCCTTCAATCAATGTCTGCTGTATTATCTTTAATTTTTTGATGCTCACGTGTCCTGTTGTTTCAGTCACTGCCCTTGTGTGTGTCTCCCGCTTCCTTGATTATCTACACCGGCCCAAAATGCCCATGGTTTTTCTTCCAGCCAACTCCATATTCTCCCATTTTCCATGTTCCTCTGCCAGATTGTCTTTGTTCATCACCTCCCAGTTTTCTTTCTAGCGTAGGTCTCCATGGTTTTTGACCCTGTTTTACTCTTTAGTTTTTGGATAGTTGCCTACTCCCTGCATGGACTTGTTTGCTTGGTTTGGACTGATTACCTGTGTGTGACCACCTGGATTCCCAGGAAAGACTTTGCCTTTTTGACTTTTACCTCGTGTCCCGAGTATTTCTCTACATCTGAGTCTCTGTTCTGCCTAAAAGTGTCACAGTAAAGCCATCAGCTACCATCAACATAAAACAAACTCAGTGTCGGCAGCAGCGGTAGACTATTTTTTTTTTTCTTCCTCAGCCTGCCTCTGCGTTATATTACAACAGTGACTGCAGCTTGAGCTCGACTTTCAGGTTATATACTGTAATGCACACACACACACACACACACACACACACACACACACACACATATGGTTCTCAATACAGTGGGTGGATGTGTGTGATAGCTTAGCATACCAGAGTGTGTGTGTATGTGAATTTGCATGTGAACATGTGTACTGTATGTGTACGTGCTGAATGATAGGTGACAGATGGTATGATGGGTGTGTTTTACATACCGTATGGTCTGCTCTGTGAAGAGGTCAGGGTTGATAGCATTGAGCCAGTATACAGCAGGGCTATTGGGCTGTGGTGGTGTCGAGTCCTTTGCAGCATCAATCATAAATGTCCTGGAGGAATCGAAAATGCACATGGTAGCTTTGATTAACATGTCTTCAGCTTGCAATAATAATATTTTTTTTAAAGAAAGAGGTACATCCTCCTGTGTTCATAGTACACTTTCATTTCATTTTTTCATAGTTGGCAGTTCACTTTTGTCAAGTTTAGTGTGGGGCTAAAGTCATGGTCATTTAGGACCTGTAGCTATTTGACTGTCTCTATTCAAGAGTGTTCAATGGAAAGTACAAAAACTTTAGTATCCATTGGTTTCATTTTACTACAAATTAAGTTAAATAACAAAAACATAATGCACATGCAATACCAACCTATACAGCAAAGATACAGGTGCTGTTACAATGATGAGGACTGTCAGGAGTTGGTCACACAGGCCGTGGATTATATAAGGCCAGTCGGAACCACCTCCTATTATGGTAATGGCTGAAGTAGGGTTGGAGCGCACCAACGCCTCAGGACTATCACACACGCTCCACATGAGATGGTCCACATACAGCAACACCGCCGTGATGTCACATCTTAAATACAGGACGAGGGAGGCAGAAAAGGGATAAAATCACAAAAGATGTAAGTGAAGAGGGGAGAACACATAAAGATCATCTACCGTTACATCATGACGTAGGGGCCTCATTCCACAAGCAGTCAGATAACAGAACCTCCTTGTGATTTTACTGTTGGAAAGTTAAGTGGCCAGGGTTTGGATTTCGCTATAAAAGTCCTCTATGTTACACCCACCCATCAGTTTTACATAAACAGCCATATATCTGTTCTCTCAATTGGTTTAGGAACGCTGCTCATCATCTCTCATCTCCTCATCCTTGCTTCCCTATGGCCTAAATCATTATTAGAGACACAAGAGCATGGACTGATACAGGAGGGGTGAAGTAGCATAAGAGTACCCAAGTGAGTGCTATACACATAGAAGACCTGGAGAAGATTTGAAAAGACATCTGTTTAGCCTAACCTCACACTTTACAACTATTCCTCCAGAAATACATACATCTCCGAGCAACATAAACCAGGCTTTGTGGCGACATCCTGAGTTACGGCACATGCCTTCTGCACTTTATCTTCGTCACTATTTCTGCCTCTTACTGTGTGTCACAGTTTAACTCATTTATTGTCATCACTTAGCTATTAGGGAAAGAAAAACAAAGAGGATAGAGAGTGTACCCATGATGTGCAAACACTATGATCGGAACTCCGCCATCAGACCCCCACCATCACCCTCAGACCTTAACATTTAAACCAGCATGAGCAAGAACTCCTTAAAGCAAAAAAAACTGAAGGGCCATGTGGTGAGACTGTTTTCTCAATTATCATCCCATTACATGTCTGGTCTGTAGCCACAGTACGTGAGAGGGATGAAATCCTCTTTGAAGGTATATTTATATTCATATTGTAATAATGAAACTTGTACACTGCATGTCATGATTTTGTAAATTATGCAGAAAGAAATGATTTCCTGTTTTGGCTAATCCAGTGAAGTCAACAGCTAGAAATCGAGGTACTTGATTACACCATTACAGAAGTTTCGTATATCAAAAACTGGCATTAAGTAATCAATGTATCAACAATAAACATAAATTGCAGTGAAGGACTGTGTTTGATACATTGTGTTTTAGTGGCCTCGTTTATATTAACATCTATATAACTACAATACATGATAATATACCTGATTTGCAGGTGTCTCTTGTATGAAGCACGGGCCCTGGCATATCTTCGTACCAGCAGCTGCAAAGTCTCCGACAGCACCTGGCCAAGCAGCTCCTTGGCCAAGTCTCCCGGAAGGACCGCCCACAGGTCGCTACGGAGCCCACACAGGAAGTAGAACCACATCTGCAGGGAGAAGGAACAGCGCTCGCCCTGTGGAGGAAAGGGGTAGATGGGAAGGGAGGGAGAGAGGAGGGTTGCAGATGAAGATATGCTGCGATATGGACACTGACAGTGAAGCAAAATCACAGAGGAGATAAAAATAGAGGGAGAGAAAGAGAGGGTGAGAGGGAAAACCTGAGGGATGAGAAAGAGGGAGAAAGAGACAGAGGCAGGTCTGTCAACACCAGGATGTCTCAGTGGTCATGCCACCTGCACTCTGCACCTGGGTTTCATCTCCCACTGGGACTTTAGACTGCTTTAAAGTCCTGAACTGGAGATCACATCAAAACAGGCACACACTTGCATGCACATACTGGCTCACACATACAGAGTGACTGAAGGAGAGGAGTGGAGAAATCCAGAAGTTTTCTGAATAAAGTCAGCAAAGACAAGTGAGAGTGAGATGAAAGAAGGACAGACAAAGAAAGAAAGACTGAAAGATACTATTATCCTGGCATCCTGCATCTTTGTTGTAAAATGTATAGAATGATGTATTCTTTTATCACCTGTATTTCCTCCAAATTCCTCATGTTTAACCTCCAACAGTAACCTGATGGTGCGTGTGGCGGTGATGCTGACACATCCAAAGCTCATCAACTTCCTCACACTTTTAACTCATTATGCCAATGAATCTATTCTCATTTTCCTCCCCCCTCACTTCATCTATCTTGTATTTTACTTCTTCCATTCTTCTCCCTAGCTCTCCTCCCTGCAGCCTGTAATTCATGCATCGATCATTGATGGAAAACAAAGCCAAGCTCCCATGTCTGGGATTCTGTTACCATTTTCTGCCTGTGGACTCAGTCGAGCTAACGCAGACAGAGATGAATCCACTGGATCCAAACCAAAAGCAGCCCCAACTAAAAGTCTGTTTGCGCTCGTCCAAGTCAAACATTATTTTACCAGCCAGGTCAACTATGAACAAATTACTATTAAAGATGATGGCCTGGCAAGAGTGAGGACTGAATCTGGGATGGGCAACTGAGGACGGAATAAATTTGGAAGTGTTTTTTTTTTTCATTAAATTAAAATTTGGCTCCAACGGCTCTGAAAGTAAAATCCTGACAAGCAAGGCAGCTAAGGTCATGTTCAAAATTGGCTTTGTTCAACTTAACTGGCCTCATATGTTGCTATTTTTCTGGGGCATATAAAACATTTTTCAGCGAATAGCAATTCATATGTCAATAGCAATTTAAAATAACAAAAAGAAAATGCAAGTTGGAGAAGAGTCTGTCTGCACTGAGCTCTGAAGGATCCAAGACACATGTTTGGGATCCAGGGAATGGAAAGCCTATGCATACAACTACAGATGCAACAAACATCAAAAAAATTTAGATACACACACACACACACACACACACACACACACACACACACACACACACACACACACACACACACACACACACACACACACACACACACCAAATGAAGCTCACATCCTGAGATGATGCTGCACACCCATACATTCACTGGTACAGATGCACACAGCGTTGGTTGAACAAAAGCACACACCTGCTCACAGCAGGCCTGTCTGACACCAGTGACCCAGGGAAGGAGGGAGGAACAAAGGGAAAAAAAGGCAAAAGTGGGATAAAGTATGAAAGAGAGGGGAGGTTTAGATTGGTTTAAGGGCATAAAGGTAGGGGAGTTCCAGGGGCCCTATGCTGTTTCCAGACAGTCCCAGTGTAGACTGCAGACTTCAGACAGCTGAATCCCTGGAGCCCCCAGGGCAACATGGAAGCCACAGATGTTCTCAGGGAGCTCAGAGTAGAAGGCTCAGTTAGAAGAGGGAGAGTGGGAGGTAAAGGTGTATTGTGGGAATGAAAAGAAGAAGCAGGAAAGCTCCAGAGTATAATTCCTAGAGTTCCTCAGAATCCACAGAACAAGCCTGCTAAGACACGTGGCATTAGAATTTCCTCTTTTTACAATGAGCAAAGCAGTGAAATCAACACCCAACAATGCTGGAGCTGTTTAATGTGCTATTTTTCATTTATTTATGGGTAAACAAAAGATAATGAAACAGGCCCTAATGACATATGACAACTAGATATTTTTAATTCGAGAAGAGTTTATCATTGAATGGCTAATTTTATTTCAAGGTATTGCCAAACAGAGTATATAGTATGTAAGGACATTTTACCTCATAGAAGGGTTTGGGATCAGCCCAGTGGTGACTTTCTGCGTCCTGAAGAATGCAGGTGGAGCAAACCTGGATGCAGTAGCCAGTTAGCTGATCTTTCAAGGCCTCCACTGTCTCTTGGCACTTCTGGATAGGCAGCAGGGTCAGGGGTCTAAGGACAGAGGAAGGAAACAAATCTTTAACAGTAATGCTATATAATACATAATCTATAACACACAAGGAATGTTAGGAGAAAAGAATGATCCAGCAATGGTCAAAAGTTCAAGAGGGCACAATCCTGTAATATTTAATTACTGTATATTCAGGGAGCTATCAAACAAACATGAGGGGAAATGATCAGATGAAAGAACAGTTGATTTATTCTAAAAGTTCAGTGTGACATTTCATATCCTTTAAATCTGCCTGCCTTGATACTTTCCAGAGAGAGGAAAGGCAGGGGTACAGGAGACTTAAAACCAGGGGGACTGAACGGTATGGAGGAGGGGGGTGCTTTATGATTGAAAGGGGCACAGTGCAAGTGCAGGTGGAGGGGCGCAAAGGGCCAGAGGTGGGACAACTGGAGCACAGAGGGCACCTGGGATGCCTTTAGAGGGGATCTACGGAGAGCAGAGGTTAAGGGGGTATTAGGGGGCATAAAAACTCACCAGATGTAGACACAATATGGGTGTCATTACCACCTGTCAATCATTTCCACTCTTAAAAAAAAAAACTAAGCTCCCTGATCAACTCTTATTAATCTCAAATTCAAAATATTTTCAATTGTTTCTTCTGTTTTCTATTTCACACTTTTTGAAGGAATCGCTTTGATCTACTGCTTCAATCTTTTGTTTAATAAATATTTCTCTTATAGTTCAAACCGGAGTCGAAAATCCTGTGACAATATACACAATATAGCTGGAGGAAGTGGAGCTATACCATATTAGTCTGTGGTACAATTGTTTGCATATAGTATAATGTTATGAATGAGAAAAATAGGGGAATGATGGAAACAAGGCTGAGCATAAGGGCAGAGTAAAAGAATGTATTATCTGCAAGAGGGTTCAGATGTTGAACTAAACTCCTCAACATCGGTAAATTCCTATTATGAACTTAGAACCTTCAAAATTTGGTTTCTACTGAAGTTGTTCCCATATCTGACCATTTCGGCACAGCATGATGTCCTCTATAGTCACCATCTGTGACGAAGGATAGACAAATGGATATGCACACTAAGATACAGTGAAATATGAATATTGGTAAACACATGGCAGCCAATATACTATTACATTCTGACAATCCTATTACCCAGTGAAGGGCTCACATGCATACATTTCTTTCTTACACTTTAGCTGCTGTGGTATTTGAATCCTTCAGCCTGGCATTGTAGTGCTCTAGTCGTTGGTGCACATAAATGCAAGTGGACAGCAGAGCAGGCAAGTTCTTCAGGGGTGCAGAAGATGGGACCTCCAGGGCCCTCTCCTGCAAACGGGCCAACATGGCAAACGCTGCTCTGCCACATGCCTCTACAAAGCTTGATCGTACACCCAGGAGAGAGCTGTCCCTGCAGGCTGCTGCCAATGGTAGTAAAGCATCCAGTTCAGTCATGATTGCTCCACAGAACTGAGGGAAGAGAGACGGCAAAGATGAGACAAGATGATCTCAATAACAGAAGGAAAATCTGCCAGTAAGATGAAAAACAGAAAAAAAAAACATCAGAAAGAGACCTCATTAGATGTAAATAATGGAACATTTGCAAGGAGTCATCGGAATGACAAGGATCCAAGACTGAGCTGAGCATTACATGTGCATTTTTCTCTAACATTGTGCAAGCCATTACAGCTGAAAAGCAAACACTGATCAGTGCAAATGTAGACTACAGATGTCTGAAGACATGCCCTCGACATACACTTTGCTGCTGAACATGCAGAATTGGTAACCTTTTACTTCTGAGGAATAGATCACCACATCGGTCTAGTTTTATAACAGCATGCGTCATGTTAGTCACATTCAAGCAGAAGTATTACAGTACATATAGGGAGAGGTGGGTAGTCAGATAGGCTGTGAGGAAAGAAAAAGAAAAGGTCACAGAAAGGTGAGACTGGGAGAGAGGGTGAGAGAGCTGCTCCAGCAATGTAAAAGAACTACAGCTTATTCTACAAACTGCCAGAGCAATATGCAAGACTTATCCACATTTGTCCTGGAGAGAGGCCTTCAGGGACAAGGCTGCCTACACCTTTCCCTCTCCAGGGCCTGGAAGACTGGCTGATCAAGGCACTTTAAAATAGTCAAGTGTGTGTGCTTGCAAAGACACAAAGAAACAGTCTGGGTATTCACTGGTATTTACCTAAAGCTGAAATCTTTACTGTTTAAATTAATATAATGATAGCATTGTATTAATCACCCCAGCTGAGACAAGGCTAACCTGATATGCTACAATTTCACAAGTATGGCACTAGACTTGCTATAGTTTGAACCGGTTTGAAGTTGATAATAGAAAATATTAACGTATGTGAGGGTGTCTTTTGTGTGTTATACTGCATACAGTATAGTGGTTTAATATGCATCTGTAGACAATTTAAAAAGCACCATTTCTGTAAAAGCTGTACACCATATGCACGCACACCTTGAGACCGCTGTCTCCACTACCTCATGTGCTTCTTTTTGGCATCACACTGGAAACAGTGAAAGATGATCATGCACAAGTCAGGGAGTCACATATGTGTGTGAGTTCAAATCAAAATTTATATTTGTGTATATACATGAGTTATGAGTCAAGTGGACCCTTAAAAAATTTAAAACAAAGCACATTTCCCCATATTCCCTGCAGCTACCGAGCCAGGTCACACTGAGGGAAGAAAATGTAAGTCTGAATACTGTATGCCAGTTAAATCGATCAGTCAATCAGTCACAGCATGTTTTACTGGCTTTTACTGTTGCACTATTACTGGACTTACTGTAGGGGCTGACTAGGAAGTTCGACATTCTGCCACATCAGAGCTATGGTGTGCGTACACAATTGACAATCCTACAATCTCTTTACACAGTTTTGTCCATAAAAGCTTCCAGTGGGGCCTTGAAACAATGGCTGTTTGGACAATTAAGTCAATAACTGACTGTGTGTAGTCATTAGGAGCTTAGCTTTGAGAGAAGGAAAGCAGAGGCATACGCACAGCATTGCCAGGGTGAGAACCTGAAGAAGCCTCTCAAACACATACAGTACTGGCACACAGGCTACACCAGCGCACACATACTCGGGATATAGTCATCCTCGCATGCACACTCACACAAAAACAACCACATGCGTGCGTCCATGTTGAAATCTGACTGAAACCTTAACTAGCTAAGATCAAAGCCTAGAATCCCACCAGGACTATTGCAGCAAGGTGAAAGAGATTGTATAAAGTTTTTAAGTGCTAGGGAGGCCTGTTTGTGTGTGCAGAATGTGGAGTAGACAGACGAGTAGAGAACTGAACACACAGGTGAGGGCTTGACTGAGGTCTGAATACAGAAAAGGTATGTCTGCTGTTATAATAGAGAGCTGGCATCAAGGTTAGAACGGTCTGGTGAAACAAGGAGGGTTCAATCCAAGGTTCTGACAGGAGGGCGAATTCCAGCTGTTGAATTAAACTATTTGCTTTTCCATATACCTGTCAATAGAAAAGTGCACTAAGTACTCTGATGGATGAACAGTATCATTGCAGCCTGCATATTTATGGTAATATAGACAGTGAAGTGGGTTCACATGAAAAAAAAAGTGAGGACTGAGGTATGAACATATGAATATAAATGTGTGACATATTGATTCATCGTGATGCCTTTGAACTGGCAATATTTCATGGTTACGTCTTGTAAAGTAATTTGCTCTCTGCTCAAACACCAGGGCATGTGTCAAAAAAGGACAGTGGATAAAAATATATATATAATATCTTACGGTCTTGTCTTGAACGTCTGTCTGCCTCGGTGCTACTGAATGCAAATGCATGCATGTATAACCTTTGGGCTGAAAGGCTCTCATCTTTGAAGCACTGACCTACACATAAATACGATGTACAGGTCCTGAGCGCAGACAAATTCTGACACTCGTTAGCAGTGAGAGCCACAAATACTGTCAGTGTAAAAGGGCTACAGGAGGGGAGAGTGGGAGGCGGAGGAGGAGGAGGGGGGGAAGGGGGGAGAGAAGGAGGATGAGGAGGAGGGAAGAGAGGTGAGGCAGTAATGATAAGAGTCTGTATAGTGTGCAGTGCAGAGGAGAGTAGTGAGTAGCGGAAAAGTTGAGAGGAGGATGGAGGAATGTGAGTAAGAGAAAGTTTCACGGATTTTCAAGTGGAACTCCCTGCAAAGTTCTTCAGCAATATTAAAACAGGAAAGAAAATGAAGAGAAGCTAAAGAAAAAGCAGCATCGTGTCAGTAAGTGTGCGGCTGTCCAGCCCCAAACACTGGAGATCCTTTTGTAGAGTAAGATACTAAGCCTGGTTTCACATCAGACACTGGTATACCTCCTGAGAAAAGTCAATCTCTGGTGTCTGCATCACCTCTCGTTGCCATTTCCCAGGCCCTCTCTTCTCATCCCTTCACTCTCACTATCCCTTATTTATCCTGCTCCTTTCCTCAGCCTCTGTGCCCCTGTGATACATCCCTCTATCACTAGGACACCGTATATCCTCCATTTCCCCCATTCAAGACCTTTCTCTACACATCATCTAACCCTCATAATATCACCTATACTAGTTCTTGGTCTCCCCCTGTCTCTCTTTTGTCCCTTGAGCCCTCCCCTTCAAGTAATACTGATGACTCTTCCCAAGGCCCTTTCTGATCCAGGATGTCAACTGTGTCAGGCCCGAATCATTTGGGCTCTCTATTACAGGGGGAGCGTTCCACTGGGGCGACAAAAGACATTAATCTCCCTGGGTCTGGGTGTTGTTTGTAGACCTGCATTGTTCAGTCAGGTGGTAATAAAGAAGGATGAACAGGACAGGGACTCCACTGTGTACGGCAAAGCAAGCTCATGCACAGGATGAGGAGTGACAAGTTGGGCGAAAAGCTGACCTAAATATTAGCGGTGTACATTTTGTGGAGTATGACTTCACAGATGAAATGTAACAAATTGTGTGCAGACTCAGCATTTGTTGGCTCAGAACACAATAGAAGAGCTGATGTAATATTCAAGATTAAAATTCCGGCCTGTTTCTGTGTTGTTTTTTTGTGAAAATCCATTCGGAAATTGAAATCTTAAACAGAGGCAGAGAATAAAGACAACAAACTAAAGACAGCTGAAGTAACCATGGGATAATTGTTGACTTTTCTTTGTCATCAAGTTCATGCACTACATTTGCAGAGTAATTCTTTCAAAAATACAGTGTTTTAGATTTAATATGTCTGGAATTTCCATGGCACGTTATTTTCTATCAAAAATAAAACATTGTTCTATCACATAATGAGCTTTTCTGACAAGAAGCAGGAAGGAAAGCTACATTCTAAATAAATGAAACTGCTTCAGGAGTGTCCTGAAGCACATATGTTTAATTAAGAAAAAACTAATTTCCGTCTATTTTATGTTATACTGGAGAGTACCTTGGCAACCATTCTGGGAGTGTCTCTCTCTGAGTAGGTGTAGAAAGAGTCTTCTTTGAGATGTGTGTTGCTGGCAACGTTGATGCTCTGTCCACTAATGGGGCTTAGGGTGATAGAGGTGTGTCCAGACGAATGCAAGGCCTCTTCTTGTTGCAGATTCTTGGCACAAACATCATCCAGCACCACTTTGACACAATGCTCCATGTGGGGGACTAGTCTCCTAAATGCTGACCTCCAGTTAAACTCCAAAACCTGCGCCTGAAAAGCAGAAGATGAGCCAACAGCCAATTAATGTAACAATGCTGAAGGGAATATTTCACCTGTTCCATTTCACTGCTACACATTATCTTGCCTCTTTGTAATTATGGAAAATTATAATAAGCTGGAATGACATTGAATAGTTGTAACAGAACAGAAACCTTCTCGTAAAGAACACAAGCAAAAAGTCTCACCTCTGTTGTGTGGACTGTTTCTGGTTTCTTTCCATCTTTTGTCATGTCTGAATCTTCTTTATTCTTTTTCAGAATGCCTAAATGAACAATAAGTTACTTAATTGCTGAATTGATTTAAATATGATACAACGTAAATCATTTAAATTGCAGTAACTGCTTGGTCAAGCTCTCAACTCATGTCAGAAAACACAAAAACTCATTAGAAATCCTGATTTGAAAATGAAACGTTATGATGTAATATGCAGCATCTTTCAAGTAGAACCATTATTTAGTACTAATGTCACTCATGATAAATAGACTTTTTAGATTGCACTTCTCTTCCCCCACTGGACAATATGAGACACAGTGACCACAATATAACTGCACACGCCTCAAAAAGACCTGAAAAAAATGCCACTGGCAATGGCTTTACATGTCTAAGTTTGAGAATTTGATTTCAACACAGATAGTATCATCCTTATACACATTAAATCCATGAGGTGCAGATTGTGTGGATGTGTGCTGAGACGGGGGACTGCAGGGGGGGTAACATGAATACAAGCACACAGGATGTTGGGTAGGGTTGCAATTAAAAAGCATGAACATCAAGACCACCGTTTCCTAATCAGAAGGCGAAGAGTAAGACCCCAGGCGAGGCAATTTAGCCGAACAAGACCGCATGCAATGGAAGAAGGAGGAAGCAGCAAGCGCATCACTTTTTGACCTTTAAGCCCATCTGATGAATTTCTGGTAATTAAGCCATTTGATTGCCTGGAATTAATGATTTGGATAACTGCCCTTTAAAGGCTGTTTACCTCTCTGTAAATTGAGCCTTTCTGCAAGTCTTGTTTTTGTAAATGTAACCTTTATGGAAATTACTCCATGCACCAAAAGCTTTCATTTAACATCTCTGCAGCGGCAGTTCAAAGGGGAGAAAGGAAAAGGGTACTAAAGGCTTGTATAACACCCAAGATAATTCCCAACTAAAATAACACATTTCTTCAGCCACAACTCAGACTTTCCGCTAGAACAAGTAACAATGTATATGTGTGTGTGTGTGTGTGTGTGTGTGTGTGTGTGTGTGTGTGTGTGTGTGTGTGTGTGTGTGTGTGTGTGTGTGTGTGTGTGTGTGTGTGTGTGTGTGTGTGTGTGCCTAGGGTGATGGTCCACATGCAGGGCTGTAGTCAGCATTTTAGGATTCTGAAGATATAAGTCCCCCTGTTGTAACCCCATCACATTCACCAAAACAGGTTTCTAATTATTTGGTTTATTTATTTGTTATCTGTTTGATATAGTTTGGTAAATTCAAACCACCTATTTCATATTCCAAATGCTGTTTTAGAACCTTCTCAACACTTACAGGCCAAAAATATCTTGTAGGGAAACACTGTTATCACTATTTTGGGAGTGAAAGATTTTAAGGACATTTAGTGTAAAAAATATTGAATGCTACATAATTTGACATTGTAGAACACAAAGTGTATTTTCAGCCAACAATATCATCATGTCAGTGTCTTCAGGGATACACGGGTGCATTTTGGACAGCCAGCGTTGTACCTTTAACACAGGGACTGTCTTCTGTACAGTTAATGAAGGTCATGTTCGTGACCAGCTCCCTCACGTCGCTCTCGAACCTCAGCAGGGTGCAGGCCAGCTGGGTTAACGCCTTCAACTGGTGGGAGGTCAAACTGAAGCTCCTCCTTTTCACGGGAAGCTCCATCGGTGCTTCCAAGGGGGGAAAAAAAGAGACAAGACATCAAAAACACACTGCATATGCTTACGAATGTATGACTGACAGAGAAATTCACAACAGTTTGCAGTTGAGTAAAGGAATAAACAATTTCATGAAAACAGGTTTTCAACCCAACCTCGCTGCCTACATGCACTCATCAGAAAACACCCCCCCCCCTCCTGAAGTCTTGCTTTGCACGACACCTCTTATAAATATCGACCCATTCATGTTTTCCCAATACAGGGTATAAACAAAGAGACAGTGAAAAAATATGCAAAACTTTGCTCCCTGAGAAGTCACACATGCACATCCTTCTCTCTCAGCACAAAACTTTTCTCCCCCTAACCCGCCGATGACCCCCTCGGCAAATATGGATTTCCCATTTTGGAGGCTGCCAAAGCCATCACCCGGGGGATGTTCCGCATTAAGCTGGAGAATGGGCGGCTGGGAGATGCGTTGCCATACTCCCAGACACATGCACAAATACTTTTGTGTGTCCGCTTAAATGAGCTCCTCCATTGCAAAGGCATTTGGGAATGGATGAGCTCAGTATTAGCCTTGACTCTAAAAGCGAGAGATGATTGAGCGTTGAGATGGAAAGAAGAGGGGAGTCCTTTTCCAATAATTGTAACATTATTGCCTCTGGATCCTAATGTAATTTTGTTACATTGTTAAACAAAATCTGACAATATGACAACATACTGTCCCCAAGGATGCTTGGTTTAATCATGCATGAGGTCTGACTCGATGTGTTGTGTGCGGGTGCTTATGTATGTTGATATGAGTATTAATGAGTGGGAGTCGATGAGTTTTTGTGTGTTTGTGTCTGTTGAGTGTGTACACACATATTTATGTTCATGTAATGCAGGTCATTAGGAATAACTTGATTTGTGGAAGACACTTTCACACACATTTGCACATGTCAGTCTTGCAAGATAATTGTCACACTGCTACCAGATTCTGTGGTCACTGTGGAATATATTCTGACCTCAAGTTTGTTTGTGTTTGCAAGTCTAAGTGTATGCATGTATTTATGTGCATGTGTGTGTGTGTGTGTGTGGGGGGGGGAATGCATGTATGAAATCGCAAGTGTAATTATTTGGGGTGTGTTTTAATGTGTGTGCTTGTCTGCGTGTGTGTGTGTGTGTGTGTGTGTGTAATTAAGCTGCATGGGTCTGCAGCTCAGCAGCTGCTCTGTAATGGGGTCCAGTGGGAGTCTGTGCTAGAGAGACGACCTCATGCTGCATGTGAACACGTGTGACCTGGTAGACACCAATGTGCCAGCCTTGTTCCCCAGCTTGCGCTTTCACGCACGCACCACCAACCTTGTCTATTCCTGAAGTCACCAACAAATCAAGAATTTTCGATGCTTAAGACGGGGCCAACCTAAAGCTGTCAACAACTCAAGAGCAAACATCTTAACCAGACTAGACAGGACACGTTCGAGAGAAATCCAGCGGTCCGTGTACCGTGTTGCAGTTCCTTGTTTAATTTGATCCATCAAAATGAATCAAATAAAAAAGTGAACAAATGTGAAATGATGCCCACGGACTAATTCACTGTGTCAGTGGCAACGCTATGCTTTCTATTTCTTGTTAAAGTTTGTATCAGCTCACACGAATGAAGACTTAAAGTGATATTTTTCAAAATACTTGTACTATTGCTCCAGCTCATATTCATTCCACTACATGAAGTACTCAGTGAATTTGCTACTAGTTTATCAAATGCAGCACACAAAGAAGTTTTTTTTTTAACTTGAGTGTGATGAATGAAATAATAAAACAAAGTTGTTTTTCTTTTTTGTTGAATTGATAAATGAATGAACCAATTCTTTATTATTTTGTTTTCTGATTTTGAATTCTCAATTGAATATTAAAAGAATGAATGATACACAGATCATAGCCACTTACAGCCACTGGATTCTCCAAAAACCTATCACTACTACCCAATTGCCACCATCTAACCTTCCTGGGACATTCATGTGAGCATAACAACCATTAGCCACCTCCTCATCTGGAGCACCACCTTCTCCAGAGCCCCAGCTCCATCTCTCTCCTTTCTTGGCATTCATTCTACTCATCCTCTCCACCTGTGACCCTATGACAGTTTCACTTGCTCACTCAGTCACATTCTAAATAGTCACCCATGACCTTGATGTTTAGCAATGCTGTGTCTCAGCTTTTCACTGCACTCTGCCGTGTGGGTTATATAGGTATTTATAGTCGTCTCCCTAGCCAAATAGCCCTATAGCCATAGCAGTCTAGTACATAGCCATCTAAACCTCATTATACCTTTGTCACAACAGTGAGGCCAAATGGAGGCTCCCATAGCCAGTTGATGGAGAGGGTGTGCTTAAAAGCACCCAGGTGTGTCATATAGCATAGTACATAGCATGTCTCATAGAGCAGAATGAGGAAGGGCACTAGCAGCCAGAAGAGTTCAACCAAAGGTCAATGTACTGAGAATCAATAAAGGAGGAGCTGGTGCTGAAAGCAGGGCAAAAATTACATGTTTATATAAGCACTCCTGCACATGACATTACAGTGTGAGGATGACATTATGGTGTGAGGATGTTTGTATAAACAGAAAGATAAATGGAAATCCATATTTCTGTGTGAACCATAAAAGCAGTAGGCCTCTTATCAAAAGCTCTTTAAGCAGACAAGCATATGTTATTCAACGAAATGTATGGGCCTATACATTTCATGTGGAACATTGCACAGAAATGTCTGAAAATATCAGACTCTGTCAGTCTACAGTGGCCAGTTTTAGTTTGTAGCTTTTAATAATGACAACAGTGGAACACAAAAGGGTGGGTGGGAGGGAAACAAAGCAAGCAGGTATTTTTGGCGAGCCATCAGTCTTCTACTCGTCTCAGTGGGTTCCACCAGCTACACAGCATCTCTCTCTCTCTCCCTCCCTCTCCCTCTCTCTCTCTCTCTCTCTCACTCACACACACACACACACACACACACACACACACACACACACACACACACACACACACACACACACACACTGCTCTTGACTGGCAGGGAACAGAGAGAAGGGAGAGAGGAGGAGATCTAGGGGAAGGAAAAGGGGTGGTGGATAGGGATGAAAACATGGGGAAAAGAGGGAGGGAAAGAGAGGGAGGGGCGGGATAAGGGAATTCCCTTAGCAGTTGTTATTGATTCCGGTGTTTACGGGCGAATAGTTTAGTGCCGTTTACAAAACAGAACAGATGCAGCCAGTGAGCAAAAAGGTAAACAATTGCTGTGTGGCGGGCTGCCAAATCCCCAGTCTGATGTATTAAACTCACGGTGAAGAGCATTTCCCCTTTGGCTGCACTTATTGCCACTTCATTTCCTCTTCGCTCACATACACACTCTCTCCTTCTTGCCATCTCTCCCCTTCTCTGTGTCTCTCTCTTTCTTTCTCGTTGCTTCGTTCGTCTGAAGAGAAAAAAAAAGGACAAGGGTGTAGGGCGCTTTTTGCCGTCTGGCTATTTTCTGTCCTTCTCTGACCCAGGAGGCCCAGTTCTACCTAACAGAGCCATTAGTAGGGGGAATTGCATGTGTCTGACATGGCCGAAAACCAATTATTAGACACTTTCTACCAAATGATGCCCAAGTCTTTGGGGAATGGACAATCATGCAATAATTTAGCCACTGATTTAATTTCTCTCCCGCACAGCATCTCTCACTCTCTCATCCTCCACCCTCATTTCCCCCTCTTTCTCTCGTTCAGTCTCTCTGTAGTGTAAATCAGACCATCTGAAGGGTGGTCTACCGCTCTCTTGCCGCACTGTCCAACCAATGTCCGATCTCTCATCATGTGATTACAATATGTGAAGACGTGCTTTCTGTATTTGTGCAGAAGCGCATGTTGGACAACACCCTCTACAGGTGATGTAAGCATTGAGCTCATTAGATCCAGAGAGATTAGGAAAAAGGAATTTCACAACGCAAAGCACTTTTAGTTCATCTAACACACTGGAAAATCTAGGTGCTTCCCATATTACATACAATGCATAAATGTGAATTAGACAAATAGTCTTTTTAAGGATAAACTTAAGAAATTTTTTTATATCATTGTGGAAACTGGACTTTGGAGGATCTGCTGTTGCCTAACAGCTTCTATGAAAAGAGACAGTTACCAGCTGAAAATAAAGCACACATCTGTGTTATGATCCTCTCTGGACATGAATGCTCTTGTTTTAACTGAAGTTAGGAGAAGATATCCAAGGACAAGAAATCACACTGAACTTTCAGCACTTCTGAGTTGTCTTTATTTGTCCAAGTCATTGCTTACTCAACTGTGCATTGACCTATGTAATGCTGCAGGTTGCTGGTTAGGTTAGAAAGTTATGAAGATTTCAGTAACACCTGTATGTTGATTAAAACAGTACTTAAACTAATAATTGCAACTGATACAGCAGACTCAGTAATTGTTGCTTTCATTTCATATATTACCCACAATGAATTGACCACCAACAGTTCATTAGGGTGTGTGATGATAGCAGCTAATGTAGCAAGCAGAGATAAAGAGATGGGTGTAGAGGTCAGGGTAACCAATTTATTCTCAACTCTAGACATAGATTTCTGATTTGTCTTGACTGTTATTAGGGTTCCCTCAAATTAAGTTACTTGAGGCAATTTTTCAGACTTTACGTGGCTCTCTTTGGAGCTACAAAATGCTTTACACAACGTTTTTTTCCCCACAAATGCAATAGTATTCCTCAAGACTTGTAAACAGACCTCTACTGACCCTTGTCGTACCCTGAAGAACAAAGTTGCCTGGTTGGAAACGAAATTGCCAATTGAAACTAAACATCTCCTGTCCAGTTTCAAGTATTTCAAACAAACTGTAAAAAAAAAAAAAAAAAAAGAAGGACAGAGAAAGGCAGAGAAACATTGAAAACTAATCACCAAGTGGAAAGGACTCGACGCAGCTCTCCTGCAAGTTTCTCCTACAGTGGCCATTTGTGCTATTTTTAAAATTCTGCCTGGGGTCCGCATTAGTACCCAGGGACTTAAATATCAAAAAGGACTGGTTTTGTGTATGTGTGTGTGGGTATATTTGTGAGCCACTTCATTCATAACATGGGGCTTTACTCAGGAGGTGCAATGCTCTGCAACAGCTCTTCTGTATGTGTGTCTCTCGGTGCAAGCGTTTGCTGTGTACCCATGCCTCCTTGTGTGTTCATCTCATAGGGTGTCAAGTGGGGTCGTGTGGGTGCCTTGGGGTACGTCTGTGCATGTATCAGTGTGTATGTGGGTAGAAGGAAACTATGAGCCACTGCAGACCGCCTGCTAGGCCGTGTGACAGCTGGGGTCCTCTTCGTCAGTTGCGGCCCACTGCTCACTCAGACAGCCTTATTATGGGAGGCCTCCTGCTGTGATTCCCTAATATACACTCTGACACATGCACGCACACATACACACACACAAACCACCCAAGCCCTGGTCTCTTGTGGCCCTTTCCCTGGGTGCTGTCCAACCAGGCCACAGCAGGGGCCACCTGGCCTTCACAGAAGGAAAAAGTAGCAATATTTGATAACTCAATTAAGTCGCTTTGCCAGGAAGGAGGTTGTAGTTGTAATAGTGGAGTTCATGGTGACTGAGAGAGAAGCAGGGCTACGTTTCATCTGCTTAAAATTTGTTTTTCTCTCCTTCTCTGTCTGTCTTTGTTCCCGGCTCTCTTTGAGGTGAACATTGCAGTGAGATAGGGGTTAAGATTTCGCTGGCTTCCTCTGCGTACTTGAACCAAGTAGCCTGGATGAAGAACACGAAAGAATGTATTGTCTTGATGGGAGCATTTCATTAAATCCCACTTGTTTAGTGCCCTTGTTCGCATTATTGTTTTCAAGCCCTCAGCGAATCACACTGACTCTTCATCACAAAGTGCTGGCTGCTCTCAATAAGCCAGCCATTTTTGTCTGTGCTTTCTCAATAGAAGGTGCCAGGAAAATGTTCATATCCTTGAGCTGTTCAAGAGTGATACACAAAAGCCATTGTGACCACTCTGTGGAAATTGCGGGGGAAAAAAAAAATAAATGGCACGCATAATACACATTCTCAAGGGCCACGAAACATATTCTTTTCTGCGATTTCATTGGAGCCATGATTTAGAGAAAATGAACGCTGACATGCACGCACATAAACACAAGCAGAGAGTAAAGACCCCGTTCTTCTCATTAAGATTAGTAAACAACCACTTGTTCTGTGTGGTAACTTTCTTAAACAAGGCCTTCTCATCATCTACAAGGACACAAAGAGAGCAGTATAAAAAAACATCATCCATAAACCGTAAGCATCACGCAAGGAAATGTGCCAGCGTGTACACAGTGACACACGAACCCCCCTACCCTACCCAGCCCATAATTACATGGCAGCATGCGGGTGCACGTCCCCGGCTGACAGTGTGTATAAACTCAGGCAGAGATATGATCTAGTGAGGAGCTGCTCTTATTAAATATTAACAAACGCCATTCCCAAGTAGCCTCAATCCCCACAAGCACCTCCAATGCCAGTCAGAGCCTCAGCCTAGCTATCTCGCGTCACTACAGAACCTCTCTCCCCGCTGAATAGGCTCCTGTGCTTTCTCTAAGAAAGAGTTCAAAGAGCCAGAAAGGGCGAGGAGGGGGGTGCGGCGGTGGTGAATGTGCTTGCTATACATGTTCTAACTCAATCCTTTTTTATCTATAGGGAGCTGCCGACGTCGTCATATGGGGAAATTAGTGGAAGCGGAATTCAAATCAGCGCTATCAGAATGGGGTTGCAAAGTGTTTGAACAGAATTTCACAACCTCGACTTCACCCCTGTGGCCGATTGTTAGGGAATAAATTGTAAGTGTGTATGCGGTGAAGTTGGAATGAAAGCCTTTGATGTCCTACAAAAACACGGATCTCCTATGGATATATATGCAAATTACTGATGCCATATGGAAATTTAATGATGCATTTTTAAAACGGAGGCATTAAATGACTCTTGATCACACAATTTTCTAAGTAAGCTAGCAATTAGTGTGCATGCATGCACACATGCATTGGCATCAACTCATGGAAAAAATAGGCACACACGTGACATAGGTTGAAAGGCCATTTAAAACACACTATGTAAGTGAGTACGGACACATGAAAACCTACACAATCGCTGAACTTCATCTGTAGGTTTTTATCTTTTGTTTAACTTTTTGTGTTACATTTTGTTTGTATGAAAAGTGCTCTACAAATGAAGTCTGAATGATTGATTGAGAATTATGGTGTTGAAAAGTGTAACTTTTACTGCGGAAAATCATGAAATAGAAGAATTTGGGAGACCGCTCAAAAGTATTAAATCTGTAGCTAATGAGCAGTAACCTTTATTGCACCACACTGAGCTAAGCTCATAGAAAAAAAAGTGAATTACTGTATTTTCTTTATTTTGGCACAATTCAACACACACACACAGACATGCACATGTAGACGTGGCCCACCCACTCCCCTGCAGACTCACTGAGGTGTGTTAGTGAGGCCTAAAGTCTGTATTGTTCCTGACCAACCAACCTGTCTAGAACAATCCCCCAGTCTCTCTGTTCACCCCATTACACTTGGAAAACTACAGAAAAATGGGAAAAGGAAAAGGGAAAGGAAGTGGACGTGGGAGAGATGGAGTAAAGGAAAGCGGGTGGAGGGTGTGTGGCGGGGGGGCTGAGACCCTTCACATCTGTCTGGGTACAATGTCAGAGCCTGCCTTTGAGTCGGTGGGGTTAAAAGAGGAGGCAGATCTTGCTGTGAACGCTGTTAAATGGTTCAGTGGTTTGACAGTGGCTGATGCTACAGACAGCGCTGCTCCCCTGGGAGCCCACAGAGTCTCCCAGGCATGGCTCTTATCAAAATATACCTACCGCCAGCCTCTACTTCAGAAATAAACAATAACACAGCGGGGAAGGAGGGAGAGATCTAAGGAATCATTGCATGCTTATGAAAATAGAATCACTTTTTTTAACCACATATATCATAATTCATATTCATTCAATGTCATAATTGCCTTGACAATTATGGGCGTAACATACAGTATAGACACTAAGTGTGAAAGCAGATTATGCATTAATGTTCAAGCTTTGGCTCTTTAGGAGCCACGGGCATTTGGGTGGTGGATATGTGGGTTCTTGAGCTTTTTGGGGGGGACTTAAAACATGAACAACACAAAAATGTAATCCCAGTTGTAGCCCTCAAAGCTGTGTTGCAGCTGATAGTCAAACACACACACACATACACACAGAAACACATAAGTAAAACCAGCACAGGCAAAACTGCTCCATTTTACCATCATTACACAGCATGGGTCCCTCGCTCCCTTTGGAGCCATGTTCTGCCTCCGGTGCTACATTTGACGGTTTGTTGAGCGGCACGTAGGTGTGTAGCCTCCGCCGCGTTACGTGATCAAACAGCCCAACTGACGCATGGCCAATTATCCTGGCTGCCTCCTCTCATCTCACGTTTAAGGAGAGGGAAAGTAAAAACCAGAGAGGGAGATGGAAAGAGAGAGATGGAGGGAGGGAGAGAGGGGAAAAAAAGAAGCGAGGCTGGCGGTGTGTTTATCGAAGAATGGCAGATGCAAAAGCACTCCTTTCCCTGTTCCGCAGGGAAGCTGACATGTGCACCATTTTTGAAAAAGTAAACAATGGCTCACACACAGTTTTTTTTATTGTGAATATTCACCCTTAGCAAGCTGTAAATAGGCCAATACGAACCAAACAAAGAGAATATGAGGGGAATTAAGTATAAGAAGTGACATGGTGTGTGAAGGTCTGTGCTCTTCTCTAGTCCCAGTGTAAGACATCAGTGCTTGTTCACAGTGACATATTCTGCATTAGTGGCGAATATTAAAAGTACTTCTTCATATTTGTTTCTCTCAGATACTCCTCTGCTGTGTAACAAGGTCAAGAGAATGTTGAACCTTGCTCTTCTTCCTGCACCAGCTCTTTCTCTACACCCTGCTGTTCTCCCTACACAGCTGTAACACTGTTTGAAATTTGAAATTTAGTGGAAGGTCAAGATTAATCAATTTCTCGTCTCCAACATAAGGTCAGGAGGCTGTATGAAGGTGCGACTGTAGCTCTGTACTTGTGTTTTAATAAACTTTTATATTGTTCATTTTTATGGCATGCATGAAAGGGGACCACTGAGATACAGTTATTAACACTAAATCAACCAGTGGCCAAGGTGACAGAATATATTGCCTTACATTTCAGACAAAGAAGCAAATTAACACGAGCTTAAACACACTGCAGATGAAACTTTGGACATTTTGAGATCAGGGCTTATTTCAGTCATCTATGCAGTATGTGGTAAATAGTGCTTAGAAGTAGTTTCATAAGAAGCCTTGGCCTTGGAAATACTGCTCCTCTCTTTTTGTTGCCAAAGAGAAAAGAATGGCAGACAGAAACGAGGGCCATAAAAAAGAAAGCAATTACAATGGGAACAGCAGTTACTGACAGTCACTTACAGAGGCCTTGGCTCTGGCTCAGATCACTACACACTACAGCTGAAAAGTAAAAGAAAATGGAGAGGACAGAGAGAGAAAATCACCTTTGTTGGGTAACAATGAGAAGCGGGAGGAAAGAGAAGAGTGTAGGAATGAAAAGACAAAACAGCACTGAGGCTCATCTAAATAAACTCTAAGTATATCACTTACCTACAGTTGCCCGGGTCTTGGCTGAATATTTTTTGATCTTGCTGCTCAGCGCGGTGTTGTCCCTCTGGGCAGTCTCACATTCTTTCTCCATCAGGGAGGCCAGCTCTTGGGCCACGGTGCTGAGGTAGGCTGCGTTAACAAAACCAAGGACCGTGTGGGGCTCTGCTAGTCTTGGGAGGACCTGCAGCTCCTCCGTGAGGGCTTGGGTCAGAACTGGGACCACAGAGGAGAAACTTATAGCCAGTCTGTCAAAGCCAGTCTCACCACCTGGGCTGGAGCTCAGGGCCGAATGCAGAACAGACTGCACAAATTGGCATCTCAAAGCCTGGATATATAAAACAAAAATGATATAACACTATAAAATCACTGGTGTACTACTGTATCATAGTGGTACACCAAATACATAAAGTTGATTTGGAATATAAGAAAACAACAACATAGCTCATGATTATAGTGGAAAAAACTATTGCTAGCACATATGCTTAGACACAAATAGAAACTGAATTCAACTGGATTATTTCACTTGACTATTTCATTATTGTATCACAGTTTTACTGCACCTGGTAATGTGTGAGCACCTCACACTCAGGATAAAGAAAGACGAGCTGTTGCAGACAGTGGGTTCGATCAAGCATGGACAGAGTGAAAATCTGTCTGGGTCCACGATATTCTGGGCTGCGGGAAGACAGCCGGTCCATCAGGTAGCGTCGCAGCCGGAGACGTACATCATCCCACGCCTCCTGGATCTTAAGGAAATAATAAAACGGTGCAAAAATACTCTAACGATCAAGAACACTGCACAGGAGGTAATTGAATATTTATCTTTTGTGGTTAATAGTGCCATAACTCAGGTGAAGTAAAACAAGTACAGCCTAAGCAGCTAAGTATATCTTCATTTGAGTACACTCAGCAGCTGAATTACACATTAAATTAATTAAGTCAACAACAAATTAAATACTGTAAGAGAACACTGAACTGACTCAAAAACTGTGCATTACCTCTAATGAAGAGTCGTCTTTAACTGTATGTACCAAATGGATGGAGGCAGTCAGTAGAGGATTAAGAGAGGAGGATGAGGAGGAGGAAGAAGATAGGGTATAAGGGAAGCAGACGCCGCACTGGGCAGACAGATTCACCAGTAGCTGAAGTGTCACCTCTTCTTTCATCTCTTCTTCAGATCTCAGGTATTCTTGCTGAATGGACCCAAGGTATGAAGATGTTAATTTCACAGGTTTTACAAGATATGAGACCTATCAGAATAATTGAGAGTTGTCTTCTGACCCGAAGGCCTTGTTAACAAACAGCTGCAACTCAACAGATAGCTGAATTTGAATAATGGGACGACATTGTAGTTAAATATCTAATGGAGCTGATTTATTAAATCGGAATGGTCATAATTATCAGTCTTCTAGATATTTTACTTTAGAAGAAAAACTGCTTAACTGTAAAATATTTAACATACATACTACAATGGTGGAGATAATCACCATCAGTTAGTGTCATCATCATTCAGATGTATTACCAGAGCTCTGAAAAAGTCCATCAGCTCCTGATGTCCTGGGGAAGCAGGCTTGAAACGGCTTTGCATTCTGATGTTGAACCACTGTAGGCACTCTGTAGGACTTGGTGGACGGTCGCCTGTCCGGGAGTCTCCCATTTTGGCCTGGAGCTCCTTCAGCTGCTGTTCAATGCTGAATGAATGAAATACAAAGGTATATTGTTGAAGTCTAAGAACTAAGGGCTGTGAAACTGAATAAAAGCCGAGAGTACAAGAGTAAGAACTCTCGAAATTGAAGTGAAAATAATGCTGTTAGAAGATTGTGAGGAAAATAGCCTCCAAAGAGCAAGTGTTAAATCCTGACAACAAAAGAAAGGAAGAAAATATGCAGAAATGCAACATTTTATAACAAATTTAGGCTCAAATTTAGGCATTTGTGTTAAAAATGAACAGCTTGTACCTTACGACTATGATTTGGATTAGAGCTGGTCCGTCTGACGGCCACCATGTTCCCGTTTATCTAAACTACTCTCTTACCCACTTTTCACTGACAAAAAAAAATGCTTCACTGTCCAGATCTGCTGGGACAATGTCTTTATTTTGAAAAGTGAATGATGAGACATGAAGTAAATCCCAATCAATCAAACACACCCAAATAAAGACGCTGCTGCTGCACCGCAAACAAACGGCAACAATACGCACAACGAGCCGCACTGCTGTCACACAAGCACACAGACATCTACACACGCCGTCACATTCGGCTCTCCCTCACTCTATTTCAGTGTCTGTACTGTGAGGAGACAGATACAGAAGCATCAACAGTAATGAACACAGACATCGATATATCAGTGTGTGAGCGTGTGCTAAGCATCTGGTGTGAAGTGGCATTACAGGCATCGGCAGGCATCTGAGACACACATTTCTTGCCATCTCATGTCTTACTCGTTCCCCTGACACACACACACACACACACACACACACGCACACACACACACGTACACAAACACCGCTCTTTTGATTTTAACAGACGGCATCAGCTATTCAGTTCCCTCTTTAATATGACAGATTAGAAATGACATCTTTGGGCTCGACATGTTTAGTCATTTCCATGCAAATCAATGCATATATATTTGGATATGTAATACAGAGTGTGTGTGTGTGTGTGTGTGTGTGTGTGTGTGTGTGTGTGTGTGTGTGTGTGTGTGTGTGTGTGTGTGTGAAAGAGAGAGAGAGAGTGTGTGTGTGTGTGTGTGAGTGTGTGTGTGTGTAATGCGGGCCTACATACCTGCATAATTAAACATGTTATGGTGCTGTGAACACTGTTATTGTGTTCATGTGTGGTTGTGTGTACATAGAAGGCTCCATAAGTGAATGTATGGAGCGGCTCATATAGTGGAGTGAAAATGATTAATTACACAAGCCTTTATCTGATGTGCTAAAATCAATTAAGAAAATAAAGTCGAATAATGGTTTGTGTGCTTTTATGTCAAATGTTGATGATGCTTTTACTTTTTTAAGTCATATTTTATGTTTTTTTTGGACAAGTTAAATACATCACTATGGTCTGTGGATTTGCAATGAGGGCTTGATATGACATTTTAAAGGCTAAATGATTAATCAAAAAATTCTAAGAAATAATCAATAAAAAATGAAAAGATTGATTTGCTGCACAACTACATCTCTGTTTCCCCGACACGTGTGTGTTTGAATGTGTGTGTATGTCTGCTAGTATACATGATACAAAGCCAAAGTGCCGTTTCTCCACCAGACAGCTGATCCCCTACCGCAGGTCTATAAACTGCCTCCTGCCTGCTCCTGGGCCATGAACACATCCAGATGTCTTACAATGGCAACACATTAAATAACCGTTCAATCTGACACACTTTCGTTTCAGAGGGGGAAAACGCAAGGGGATAAAATGTTATAGACTGTTACAAACCGCTATCCTCTAGATTGAACACCGCCTAATGATATTGTTCTCTCTCTCTCGTTAACTACCTTACTCTCTCGCTCTTTCCCTCTTCTTTATACAGGCCAGATGATGCATCTCACTTTATTCTCTTGACACCAATGTGCTGACTGACAGAAACCCTGATTATAAAGTGGGTGTTTTTTGTGTGTCTGGAGTGATTAGATGCCAGGCAATATTTGTTACACAAGTGCAGAACTATCAGACTGTTCACTAAAGCATCTTGTTAACTTTTTTTTTTTTAACTTACTGTGATACTATGCATATTCCTGTTTTTTTCTGTATTATATAGGAGAGACATAGCCCTGTGACAGATTGCGTGAGTGCAGCATCTCTTGACTCTGCTTGCCCAAAGCTCTCTAGCTGTTTAAGAAAACAACTTCAGCAAGGTCCAAGCAAACCACCACGGCTCAGGATTGCTGACGGCACTGTGTGTAAAATTAATAGACACCACTTTAAACAACACAAGGACTGTTGCGATGCTGGTTTGTTTGTGCGACCTCTGGCTCTGCTTTCTCCATGGAGAATATAGCAATGAGTTTCTGAAAAAATGCAGTTCTGAATAAAGCGTACTTAAAGTGACATCATCGCTCTTTTGTTCTTTTAAGCCACTCTGGGCAACGGAAACATAACGAGAGGAAGAACATGTTTAAGAGTAAATGTAAAAGTTAGTTTAGATTCTTGGAGAGATTTCTGTCACATGCCATATCTTCCAGTGAACACTTGCTGTAGATTAAATGGCTGCACAGAGCACTGTATGTGTGTTTATGGTACGTCATAAACATGGATGTTCATTCAGGGCTCCACCCCAGGACTTTACAAAGACAGCAGGTTTCGAACGAGCTTCCATCTGTAGCACACTTTTCACCAAATCTCTAAAGTTCATTAAAAGCAGAAAATGTAAGTAGACTATGAAGTTTTCTCTTGTTACTCAGTTATACAGCAGAATTAACACTGAATTAAGCTTCCTAACCAAACTGACAGCCTCAGACTGCAACACAGTCTTGCCATACATGTGTATGTACGTGGGCACAACAGAAAGAGACTGTTGACTTGAATCCAATATGAAGCCATAGACTAAGACAGGAAGGAGAATGGCTTTTAGGTTCCACAGTCTTTCCACTCCTCATCATCTCACTCTTGCCTTCACTCAGGAAAACAGTGTACTCTAATGGCTACAGCAACAACACTTGCCTCTTCAGATACATTTCCAGGCCTCGACTTCATAGCTTTTCTCTCTCTATTCCTCCTCTTTCTTTTCTTTCTTCTCAAAAACTCTTACTTTCCTAATTTTCTTTTCTTTACTCTCGCCTTTCAATTACCCCTCCTTAAGGCCTTGTGCTGTAAGTTATAAAGTCAGTGTGGATGGTCTGTGTCAAGAAGTCCATCCAGCTCTCTACAATGTAGTGACCTTTTGCCCGCTGGTGTGAATGCTACCTGCAGCCTAATCAACTTGGCAGGATTAGCTCCGAACCTGATGACTTCCACCACCAAGAAGCTCAGATGCCGAGGAAAGAGACAGAAAGAGTATAAGAGAAGAGGACGGTAAAGACGGGCAGAAAACAGAGCAGTCACAGAAAATAAAACCATTCAACTTTCTGAGTGAAGACGACAATGGACAAACCCTTAATGGCAAAAACGCCACAGCAGAACTCGACAAAAGGGCCAGAGAATGAGAAAAGAGGCAGAGGAAACTAGGAGGAAAGAATTCTTTAGGCCTCTTGACAAACATGTCAATCATTTTACACTAACTGACACACACACACACACACACACACTTGCACTTTCACTGCCGAAGTGAAATTTAATTGTTTTTCAGACCAGTTCAGCTAGACAGTCGACACCACAGCCACACTCACCCCAACCTTCACCACCGCTGAGAGAGAAAGGGAGCAACTGGAGGTCTTTTATTAGATATGATGGCACATTTTACAGCTCCCTGACTTACAGAAACCCAATCCTGCGATTAGTCAGCGCTTTGACGTTATCTTAAGTTCCTTGTCAGAATTAATTTAGTGTGGGTGGGCTGCTGTGGGGCTGTCTGTCTGTCGTGCTCCGCTCCCCTCCGCTCGCCTACAGGAGGTGGGGGGTTGGAGACAACGGGGGCAGGAAGATCCCTTTCAAATAAGCCCCAGCTCCAGTCAGTGCCAAACCAGCCGCATGTGAACTAAATATCTCCTCCATCAAAGGGTCCTATTCTGCGAGGGGGAAAGGAGTGAATGGGCTTGAATGAGCAGGCTGAAAACAAATCCCGTCTTGGCCCAGCCTGTCGCCCACTTAGTGGCCTCAGCCTTCATCGCCCCCCCACAGCAATCCAGCCCTGCCAGTGACACCGGAGAACTGATACAGCTGATATACCAAGTTAACACACGTGTCACGCACAGCTAAACACAAAATCAACTACATACTGCAAGGACTACAGATCAGTATATTTGCTCAATGAAAAGGAACCCCGCACGATATGCGGCGAGCTTTCAGTTCCCTCGGCTCGCACACGCATTCAGTATCATGACTATGAGAAGCGCTCACAAACATGGAATCAAATGTAAAACTATCGATACTGTACCCTGATCAAGATTGGCAGGCGACTAGTGAGAGCCATTTGTCTTGCCAGTGCGAAACTAGACCTGTCTGTAGTCTACAGGCCTGTGCTGCTGACACTTCATTAGAGATCTTTTCCTGGTGGCCCACCCCATTCGGCCTCACTCTGCACCCACCCCTGCACTGTCCCATCTGATGAAAACTAATGGATTACAGCATTTCAATTTGGGGGAGCCAGCTCCGTTGTCAGCCTATCTTAATCTCCTTCAATTAGGGAGCAGCTCTTAGGCAAATCTCTGACATCTGAGAACTGGGAGCAGGCCAGTCACTCTGACCCATAAACAGGCTGAAGTCCTTCACGGGTGTGGGCAGCTCTGTCTCCTCCATCTCTCGGTTTCCTTTTCCTCTCCTCCACTTCCGTAATTTGTCCCAGACACTGATAAGTCAATTAGGCAGCAGGTGAGTGAGCTGTGGATGTATGTGTGGGTGTGTATACGTCTACAGCCCACCCTGGTTGAGGCAGAAGAGAGGCCTTGCCAGGTTTTATTTGCTTGGATGTGTCCCAACAGAAAACGGGCTGTCCTGAAGTAGTCTGGGAGGAAGTTAGCTGCAGTCTGACAGAGATACTGACCAGTGGTCCCCCACGGCGAGAGGAGGATTGCCTTATTTTTAGCCCCATTCTCCATTATCTGGACGCTTTGTTCTCATAATGGTTATCCCTCTCCCATCTGCAGGAACACAAAATAACCCTTTAATGCTTAGAAAGCAGAAAAATGGCCCGGCCTTCAGTAATAAGCCTTGAATTACCTACCCAAGGGTTTTCGTTTCAAGATGTGGAATCTTCAATTATTATGTTCCCATTTAGAAAGAGGAAGGAAAGAAAAAGAGAAAAGGGGAGAGAGACAGTAAGAGAGAGTAAAGAAGGGATGAGTCCCAGACACTAATGGTGCCAGAGTGAGGCTTTGTTCACTTGCTACATTTAGCCTGTCCTTCATCATCTGCCCTCAGCCTCACAACGCCACAAACGATAAAAGACCTGAAATATAGATTTCTCTTTTTCTTTTCTGCCCCTGTGTCTCACTCTTTATCAGTGTATTTGTGCTCTCCAACTATCCGCATCTGCAGTCAGTGACAGATATCTATACTTCAGTCATCAGTGTGCACAAAAAGAATATTAAATACGTTTTTTCCAAAACATATGATGACAAGATTGCTTTTTTTAAAAAAAATTCTATAAAAAAGAAGATTCTTATTTCATTTTATTTTCACAAATAAATTACCTTAAAGGTTAGAAACATTGGAAAACAGTTTTGAAAGTTTAAAAGGGGCTTCAATACAACCATCTCAAAGCATCTCAATCATCAACAAAGAGAGAAGCAGAATGTAACCACAAACAATTTCATTTACCTTAATAATGTTTAAAAGATCATATTCAGCAGACCTAAAGCACATTTACATGCACACGGCAAACCAGTTTACTGAAGAAAATCAGAGTAAAGCTGAATCAGTCAACAAGTTCCCATCCAGTGGTTAATCTAAAAACCCACTTCTACATGCAACTGGTCAGAATTCTCTGTGTGCTACTTGCATTTCTGACTGCACAGTAAGAGGACTGTAATTGTCAGCTCACATTTTCTGCTGTTGTGTTGTGCGTCTTAATTCTACAAACAGGCTGTTCAGCTGTGAAATTATTTACCTTAGTTTCAGAGTCACTTGTAATCAGACATTGGATTTAATTACTGTATTAAAGACTCAAGAACACACAGGCACAGGAATAATCTGTCCTTTCACTTCTCCACAGTGCTGCCTCCTGTCTTTATACTACATATCAACCCCCATTGAACAGCTGTGTAACCAGGGAATCTGATATGTCTGCCAACAAACTAAAAAGAAACAGACACAAGTGGAATTAGGAATTTCTGTCTGCTGAAAACAAAAGCCTTTGTTTTAAAAGAAAACAAATTATGCAGTTTTAATGAGTAAATTTTTTAAAAGTCTGCTTAAAGGCGACATTCAGAACCACTAGATATCATACTAGAGCACCAACATCTCAGACTTACAGAATCGGATGCATCGGCCACACTTTTCCACTTCCTTTATTCATGCTTCGTTTACAACCAGAAAGGTTGCGCACATCAAGAAAAAACAAAACACTAGTCCAATAGGCCAGCCTAGTCGGGGTGTAACAGTACACAAAAATCATAGTTAGGTATGTACCCTGGTTTTGAGGTCACAGTTCAATGCGTTTTTCGTACAGGTGAAAACAAGAGGTAAGTCATTACTGCTACAACTGGCTGCAACTTACTGATAAAAAAGCAACACTGACAAAATATATAAATCAAGACAAATATTCTCTCAAATGAGAAATTAATAATATACATTAAAGTGCAGCATTTCAAAAATAAACTACTTGAACTGCGTCATTCCTGTCAGGTGATATTCAGTAGCTCTAGACATCAATCCACCAATCTTAGAGCAACAACAGATGCATTGGATAAGTTGAGGAAAACCGTAGCACGTGTTTGATTATAGGGTTGGTGTGACTTGCTTGTGATGTGACAAACATATGCATGAAAGGCAGCTTCGTCACAAGGTTTGAGTACTTTCAGCATGTGTTTAAAATCTGTGTTTTCAACAATAGAAAACACAGGTTGCATATCTGCCTGTCTTTGTCTATTGTCATTGTAGCCAAATGAATAACTGTATTGTTCCCAGACAGCAGAATTTAATGACAATAGGAAGGTCTTCAGGCTCTGGTTGGTTTGCGTTCATCATAACTACGCAGGAAAAACACTGTTTCAAATCAAGCTCCGCACAAACACAAAAAAACATTTTCATGTGCAGGGGCTACATCCATTTGCTACACATGCATGCCAAACAAAAGCTCATACCAAACATTTTCCGTACAAATACATGTATCCTCACACCCCTACATGCTAGCACAGTAAAATACGTTGTTGCTAATTATTTTCCCTTATGCTGTCTCTGCTCCACATGTGTCTATTTCATCATGAGACATGAGCATAACAACATAAGTAAAATTCTATTTGAAATCGAAAATTTGAAATGAAATTCTTTGGGGTGTGGGGCTCTGGCTGGAGGCCCTGGACCACACTTTCACTTTTACATTGCCGTGTGGGAGGTCACTCTCGGTGTATTCTCAGTTTCAAAGGGAGGGACTCACATGCACGAACAGGCATGCGTGACCAGACCAGCTATCAAAACATCGAGAAGAGAAACTTGGACAATACACATAGCGAGGGAGTATCACTTCAATTTTTGGTAAAGCGGGGATTAATCTGCTATACCTCTATGTAGCAAATTATTATTTGCTGATATAATTCTAGATATAATGCTAGATATAATGCTAACTTTATGTTCAAAATCTCATATAAAGAATCTTTAACAGCACGCAGACAACAAAACCGTCCAACAAAAAGACTGATGCCGCAACAGATATCATAACACTGATGGTATGGCTGAAATTGTAAACAATGCTGCTGATGTTCTTTTTTTTTCAACTCTGTTAGTCATGCAGGTTTCTCTACTGTGTGTGAGTGTGTGCACACAGCCAGAGTAAAAAAATAAGTGAAAAAAAAAATTTGAGCTCATTTTCTATTTTCCCACATTCAGTCACTTTGAACAAGACAGAAAACAGCATCAATATGTGTGAAAATTGTCTGAGAATTAGCGTAATGTATTCAATAAAAGTAAACACAAAGCTTTAATTATGTTTGTTTCTTCAAAATTGCAATTTAACACTGTTTATTGTGGCAGTGTTATGTTATGTTTTCATACTAAAATACACTTTATATAGCGCTCCGCTTCCTGCCATTCATCTGACATCCACTGAAAGAAAGGGAAGCCTTTCCTCCCTTAAAGACATACAGCTTTAAAAATGTCACTGTCTTTATTGTTTTGGGTGAAGCAAAGCAAATACAGAAAAAACGACAGAACTATACATTTACTGTGCTAAACATGAAGAGGTCCGCTTCCTTGCTACCTGGACTCACCTGCTGGCATTGAGGTTGAGTTTCTCCTCTGTGTCTTTTAGCAGCTGCTCAAAGTCCAGATCACTGCCAGCTCCTGGAACCAGCAGGTCCACAAAGGCATGGTCGTCAGGAAAATCCCCGGGCCATTCCATGATGCTCTGCAAGAGACAGAATTGGCTTTATACCATTAAAAACATCCTAATTTGATGTGCACCAGTTCATGAAACACAGTAATACAAAAGATATCACTCGTGTCAGGAATGAATCAACAATGTAGATCGACATCAATCAACTGCATGATCTGGAGTGTTGTATTATCACAGCTGTCTGTCAAGAAACACGCACATTCCACACACCCGACACCGACACAGTCATGTGGTCTATAATAATTTGAAATTTCCTCAAACAGGAGTGTTATTAGGGGGCACAAATCAATTTCACCTGAAACAAAAGGAAGCTTATGATCAGCAAGAACAGTTTCTTCCAGTCCCCCTCCCCTTTTCTCGGAAAATCATTTGCAGTAGGAGGGCCCCTGATCAAAATGCATTGCCTCAGCCTCTAACCATTTCCACCTACTGACACTACAGAGAGTTAACACAGGAAAAAAAAAGACCAAATAAATAAACAATGAGGTGAGATGCTCTTCAGTCAGGGCTTTAAATAAACAACTCATGGTCTCTTCCAGAACTGAGGGCTACCTCCCCTACCCTGTGGTGCTTAACACTCATGCTAACAGCCAATCCCACACTGGTGCAGCGCTGCTGGATCTCATATCAACATTGTCATCAGCGCGAGTCAAGTGGAAGGTAATGGAGAGTGTCTGTGTCAATTTGGCTTTCTCACACTCCGCCTCTCGCCCCTTCCTCGTCATCTGCTCTGATTTTAATAATCCCTGTCAAACTCCAAACAGCTCCCCGCACTCCGCTCTGCTTCTTCGCTGCAGCATACAGTCTATGCCACTCTCCCTGACAGGGTAGACAGGAAGCTCAACATTCATTTAGCCTGCACAAAGGGAGGCCTGTCCAGCTGGACAAATATTATTTTCCTCTGCTGACAGCCTCACCAGTTAAGCTTGTCCTTTATTATTTCTCCCTCTCTTCTTCTCTCTTACTGCTTCCCCTCATCATCACGCTCCCTCTGCGCCACTGTCTGAGAGGGGGTCTATACGCAGTCATTGCTGAAAGGGGAGAGGATTTTCAATCCGTGGATTAGGAACTCAACAGTGTAATTATACGGACTGAGCAAGACAGTGTGTGTGCACGTGATTTTGGATAGTGTCTTATTGCGTGTGTGTGTGTGTTGTCTACAACACCATACCTCTCTTTAGGTGTTTAAAGGACAGACAAACAGATGGACAGAAGGTTTGAATGTCCACACTACGTCTGCTGGGTGTCTACCTCCTGGTCTGCCATCATATCATCTGTTATCTTAAGCAGCAGTGTGTACATGTGAGTGTGTGTGAATTAGGATTCACCAGGCAGCACACGGGGCCTCATTAGTACTATACTTTAAATCATCCAGTCTCCATTGTCTTGTCATTAGCTCTTTAGAAAGCAGATGTTGGAGAAGCCCCCATGTGTTTCACAGAGTTGCAACAGGGACAACTGGGCTAGGCACTGAGACGCTGCCTGCCTGAGACATCAACTCCACAGAACAGGAGAAGAAACGCAGTCTTTCTCTCTCTCTTTCTCTCTCTCTCTCACACACACACACATCACTGTCCTTGCTCTCTTGCTGCTGCCTGTCTACCCCAGCTAGGCTAACACACAGGCCCATTTACAGTAATGAGTTTGTCCTGAAATATTTAGCAGCATGTCCCCCAGGCTGCCGCTTTAAAACCACTTAGAGCATGTCAAGTTAAAGTCAACATTATTTTAAAGGGGGTACCTAACAGTCTGCTGTAAAAGAAACATAATAAATTAAACAGGTGCATATTCTAAGATCACAACAGTGCTGAGAGCTATCTCATGCACACCCTGGGGAGGGCATGACTTCGCTGTTACTGTACAATCAGGTGGGCCTGCTCTATTACGTGGTTTTTGACTGATTTTCTTCTGTACAGCAAGACCTGTCTACTTTGGACCTCATTAACTTTGTCTCATCAGATGTGATATTTCTGCTGAATATAGGAGGCACAAATCTTATGAAAATGTATCAGTCACTTTTTTTTTTGCTACAGGAAAATATGTGGACATAATATCTTCTTAAAATATGATGTGTACAGCTGTTTAGAGATCATGGTGCAACAACTTTGCATCAACAATACAAATGCCTTTGTGATTAGTTTACACAAAGGGAATGAATAATACATGGCATAATCCCAATATTACTAGTTGTTGCTGTTTTGCAGAGTAATCACCATTATTCAACAGTATTAAAGTATCCTGAGCTATGAGTCAATTACAACCCTTGAAAAACAAAACAATATTGTCACACTGGAGCAGATCATATTATGCAGTTTGTTACATCCCAACTGTCATGCTTTCAGTGAACTTATAGAATCCGATCCCAAACATGAACAAACAAAATATTAACACAGCACAAGTGACACATACACATACAGGTGGAATGGTTATTACTGGACAGGTGACAAAAAATGCAAAAAAAAGAAGCAAATATATCAACCTACTATAAATTATAAGGGTGTGTGATGCCCAATTTGCATTGTGTTATAAATCCTTTAATATAAAATTCACTATAATTGATAAATCTTTTAATCTATAAAATCTTAGATAATAATATAATAAAAACATCCCAATTTCCAAGACTCTGTGAAATTCTTTAACATCTTGTTTTGTCCAGTTACCTTAAAGCTAAAAAACAAAGATATTTCTGTTACAGAATATTATAGAAAATTTTTAAAAATAAATAATTTTTAAAAAGGCAGGAAATCATTACATTTGAAAGGCTGGACCCAGTGGATGTTTTTTTTTAATGAATCCAGAGGTGATTCATGTATTATCAAATCAATAATTATTTGTGTTTGATTAAGTTTGTCAATCAGCTAATGAATTATGAACTAAGCATTTCAGTACCAGGGGATAAAATGCATTTTCTTCTCATTGGATTCTCAATTCGTAAAATTTTATATAAATGTTAACAGTGTCTTCTAGTATTAAACACAGACATACGTTGACATGTTTAAGAATCGTTTAGAAGTGATGAGAGAGTTCAGTTGTTGACATTTGCTTACTTTTTGTGGTCAAGGTGTTTGGTCAAGTATTCACACTTTTCAACCTTTTATCTTTTTAGATCGAGTTTTAAAGTTTGAACATTTCAACCACAGAACATTAGAAAAGAGTAAAACATGTCCATCATAATTTCTGAGAAACCAATTCAAAACATTTAAAAGCAACGTAAAATGATTAATGAATAAATAACTTACAGATTAGCAGAACTTCAGTTGATTATTAATTATAAGCTAACCATCTGAACATTAAATCTGTTCTCTCATTGTCTTTTTCATACTATATAAGTTGTGTCGGGCTTAAACATACTGTGTGTTTGCAGGTAAAAGCTGCACATTACAGATGAAAATTAGCCCTCGAGGCTAAATCTGGCATATTTACATGTGGACATTTCTTGACTCATGTTGATTAATATGCACTGTCCCATCTTAAATAAATAAATACATAAATAAATAAATAATGAGAGGGACAGACATTGGACTGCTGGCTTTTCCCTCTGCTTGTTGTCGTACTCGTCCATGTGAGCAGCCACACAGATCTTTCAGATCACAGCAGTCTGTGTAGCTGTAGCAAAGAAGTAACACTGTATTTCCTGATTGTCACAGGTTATCTGTATTTTTTATTTTTTATTTTTTTTTTAAATGTTGTGGATTCAGGGCATATATGTTACATGAACAGTCCCGCTGCCAACACACATCGCACTGTTGGTACTGTGTGTATGAGGTATAAATCCTAGCTCTCATATCCACTGTCCATAGTGTTTATATAGTTTTTACTGTCCGTTCTGTCATTTATCCCCATTCATATTTGCATGTATCCATCTTTATATTGTTATTTATGTAGCACACTCAGATTCACTACAACTTGTTGGATTTTTATACTTCTTTGTACATTTATGTATCTTGCATATTTCCATGCAATGTTTTCACTTTTAATACAGTTTCAGCTGCAGATATCTTTGCACAACCATACTGCACTATTCTAGTTTCACATTTCACATTGCACTGTACCTTTACAGCTTCTTTTGGACTTCAGGTTAGAAACTAAACTGCACGGTGTTGTGTTTGTACACGTGCTCTCTGCAATGACAGTAAGGTTGAATCTAAACTTCTCTAATCATCTCATCTAATCTAAACATGACAACTGTGTGATGTTATGGCAGAACAACACCAACGCAAGCAGGGCATCGTTTCAGCGTTTCTTGGGCGTCTTACCGTCTACAAGCTCCTTAATCCAGCCAGTGTTAATCCGTGACAAGGAAGGGAAAATGTCAACAACATCGTTTGCGCTCACTTCTTGCAGATATTCATCTACAGCTGATATTTTTAGCTCTAACAAAACGGCAAACCAAGACAATTTAACAGCTAATATGCCAGCATGTGATATAATTTACATCGCTATGACTGACAGCGTATCTATCGCTGTGACTGAGCGAAACGCATCACTGAGCAGTTTTTGTGAACAGCTGTGCGGCTTTAAGGCAGATTCTGTGTCAGAAATCACGTTTCACTATTATCGATCAAATTCTGTCGTTAGTTAATCAGTGTTTGATGATCTCCATGTATTTTAGCCGTTTCCGGGGGCAGAAAGCGTCCGTGACAACAACCTGGAAGTAGCTCCGTGAAAACTTCCGCACTGTGGAACATTCCAACTGGTAATCCAAACAGGGGGAGGATGTAATTCACGGTGACGGGGAAATAAGTAAAGTTTCCAAAAAAACACAACATATCACACAGTACACCATTTTAATTAAATATCATACATTTTCTATCAGATATTCAGTCGATAAACTTTTAATAATCCTTGTAAAATATTTTACCAGAATAAATGTCTTCCCTTTCCCAAAATAGTGAGCTACACTGCGAAGCTGTCCACTCATGGCAACTGAGCGGTGGACCCGCATCAGGATCAAACGCATTTCTACCGTTTAGCAACCAAAATGAGCACATTACTACACGTTTATGTTGGTTTAAGAAGTTGAGCAACATTTTTGGAAGCCACGTACTGGTCCAAACGCTGCCCGCGTTGTTGGATGTCACTGTCAGAGTTTGGGCGCGCCTAAACTGGGAGTCATTAGTCATCGATGCTATGAGAAAGGTACTTGATCAGTCAACTGTGTTTTGGCAGTGAACTATTGATGAATGAAAAAGAGCCAAAGCAGATTTCAATCACAATCATGTGCTCAAACCTGAAACTCGAAAATGCAGGGTTTATTAAAAGTAGTTCATATAGCAAGGAGCTTGGGTAGAGCCATTCTTTTTTCTAACTTGTGAAAGCAATTTAAGTCATGTAGTCTAACAAGAAGTGCAGCATTATTTCCCCCAGTTAATAGCACGATTAACATATAATTGTCTCCACTTTACCCTCATTTTGTCTGTTTGCTCGTCAGGATGGAGAGCTGCACACATGTTTTCCAGATCTCTGGGATCAAAACCAAAGATAAGAAGAGAGCTCTGGTGCAGGGAATCCTACAGCTGGGTGGCAAATACATTGGTGGCTCAGTGAGTACAAATCCCTTAAAACATGCAGTGAAAACGACAGGTGCTTTTCAGATATTCTGAAGTTTTATACAGTACTGTTCAAAAGTCTGGGGTCACTCAGACAATTTAATGGTTTGCATGAAAAGTCACACTTTTATTCATGTGCTACCATAACTGCACAAGGGTTTTCTAATCATCAATTAGCCTTTCAACACCATTAGCTAACACAATGTAGCATTAGAACACAGGAGTGGTGGTTGCTGGAAATGGGCCTCTGTACCCCTATGTAGGTATTCCATCAAAAATGAGCCATTTCCAGCTAGAATAGTCATTTACCACATTAACAATGTTTGGAATGCATTTCTGCTTAATTTAATGTTATCTTCATTGAAATAAAAAATGCTTTTCTTTCGAAAGTGACCCCAACCTTTTGAACAGCAGTGTATATTCCTTTACAAAAGCTTTAGGTTCTTGGAAAACAGTTGTTCATGTTAGGTAGTGTTTCTGTAAATGTGCAACAAGGTCACATTTTCATATGCAAATTAGATTTGTGGCAAATTTGCAGTGGGCGTCTTGTTATCTTTCAAGACATAGGGTACAAGTTGTACAGATTACGAGTCTGTCGCAGGGACAACACACACTCATCCAGACAACCATTCATGCTCACTTTCACACCTACGACCAATTAAGAATCATTATTTAATTTAAAACAGGAAAGCCATCTAGGTACAGGGAGAGCAGCTTACCAACAGGTTTGGATCCAGAAACTTTTTGCTGAAAGGGAACAGTGCTAACAAATGAACTCCTGTGCAAGTTTTAAGAAAATCAAACAAAAGAAATTAATAAATGGCTACAGTGGGGAAAAAAAGAATGATTTCTAATTGTCTGAAAAATTGCCTGTTGTCTACTACCATGGGAAACATGCCAACATCCACCAGGCAGAAACCTACCACTGAAAATTTTGAGTTTTGCTGAGGATTTAGATCACGTTGTAATGCAGCCCTGTTGTTTTTATTCTGTGGATTATCACAGTTTTGAGGGAACACTGACGCTGCATGGTTTAAAGAATTTCAAACAAGCCAGAGCGTTGATTTTCTCTATAGCAGAAAGACAGTGTGATGTAGCCAGAATGGACTGGCAAAGCAACATTTCCTGGAATGCTATCTATGGCAAACATAAACTGACATGTGGCAAACCCATTACCACAAAGTTACTAGAAGTTTAGCACTACTGGCAAACTGTGGTGGTGAATGTGTTTGCCTGAAGTGGCAAACTTCTCATTCCTGGCAGAATGTTGCTGAAAGTTTACCACTACTGGCCAATATTAGCAAACCTGTGACAATGTGTGCTGGCAAACTAATGTCTTTGCTGCAAATCAGCAATTGCGGGACTTTTTGTAAAGTAGTTGACAGGTATCATCGTTGATATTTTTGCTGTTTTCAGACCTAAAATCAACGTGACCGCCTATAACCAAACACCACATGGCATTTTTACAGAAAGATTCTTCTACATTATTACATATACAATTGAGTACAATTGACATTGAAAGTTATTTATAAAGATGTTGTGGTAAACCTGTTGACATACAATAAATCCACACTTGACTCACACACTATTCTATATTAAATAACTAAGAAAGCATTGGAGTTTTTCCAGTCTTTTCTTCAGGAGGAAATGACATCATGTGGAGCAGGTCATGTGATCTGGAATTAACACACTTCCTTGAGAGGTGTTTTTGTAATGGGTAACTTAGTTGAAAGTGATTTCTTGGACACGGATACAATTTGTCCTTCTCCATATAAAATTTGATATATTGCCAAAAAAGAAATATCTGTCATAATTATCTCAACTTAATAAAAAGAACACGGTAAAAACAATTGTTGAATGAGCTCATTTTATTATTGTTTAGCTAATTAGAAAGTAGTTGTTATTCAATTTGGATGGTTATTTGGTTGACATTTTAGTGATATCCAGTCATCTTGTATTAATAAGTGATTGCTTCCATAATAAATAATTATGGAATTTGTAAAGATATGATCATAATGAACATAAAAAACTTTTTTTTTTTTGCTTTTAATAAAAATGTATGCAAGATATATCCCATGGACTTCCAAAGTCCTTCAATTATATACTGACCCAATGATTATTAGATATGAGATGTAGCTTAGCAACTTTTAAAAAACTGGTTACTAGTGTCACTAGCCTGGACTCCCAAATATAGAAAACCAAGCAATTGTTTTGTTTTGAAGATCAAGAAATTGTTACTGCGACAGTGTATCATCATCTAACAAAACTCGATCACTGATGTTCTGTCATTTGATTCATTGAATGAATGACTTGTGGTGTACAGTCAGTCTCCAGTTTTGTGTATTTCACAGAGGAGTTAGTTTTTTTTTGTTATCAAGTACTGTGGGAGTCTAAATCTATTCCTAAAAATAAAATCATACATTTCTTTTCAGTTCCTATGATTGCACCTTTCCTTTACTATATGTTTACTTTTATATATTATATTAAGGTAAATGTATTAATAAATTAGACAGTGGTGCTGAACATCATCGATTGACAGAGACTGGCAGTATTGTATGCGTCATTGTTTTTTGATTAATTGCTTTGTGTAGTAGTAAGTAGGTGAAGGCTGTGGTCCCTCTTTGGTCTTTGTGTTGTTGGTAAATCTTCAATAAATGTAGCTGTGGTTGACAGCAATTTCATTTTCTGTCAGTGTGTGCAGTTTATATCATGCAAATGTTTTTACACTGAGACAGACTATGTGCCTCATACTGCAGGTTATGCAACTGATCTATTTATTTGTTGTTTTTTTCAGGTTTAATGATAGCTCTGTATGATTTGAATACTTACTAATGATTTACTGGGATACCTTTTATTAAATGAAACCCCCAGTGTTACATGTCTATATACTGATGCAATGGTTTTGTTACAGGTGTATCACTACGGCAGCACCCATCTCATTATCCCTCAGGTTTTGTCCAGCGAGAAGTTTTTGGCAGCCTGTGCTGCAGGTCAGTCATGATTATTTTAAATAATAAAAAGAAGTCTTTAAAAGATAAGTAGTGTCTCGTTTTCTAAAGCTATATTAACCTAGTTCATTTAACTGCTCTTTTGTGTCTCATGATTAACACAACATCAGTCCCCTTTCACTGGATTTCATTCTTACCGCTTCTCTCCTACCAGGAAAGTGGGTTGTGACTCCGGGCTATGTGCTGGACAGTGTTAAGAATGGTTCCTGGCTTCCAGAGGGCCCCTATGAAGTGACCATTTCCACCGGTTCCACTGCTGCCTTCTACCCTGCCAGACAGTGGAGAGAGAAAGTGTCCAGTGGGCGGCTAAAAGGAGCCTTCCAGGGCTGGAGGGTTCTCTTGATGGTACAAGAGCCCACCCGGAGAGCCATGTTCAAACGGTAGGATTCTAGTCAGAAATGATTCACTGGGAACAACAATAAAACCTTCATGTACGAAGTATAATAATAATGATAATAATAAATATATTATTCTTTAATCTTCCCAGGCTGCTGAATGCAGGGATGGCCAAAGTGTACCACTGCCCACTCCCCTCTCATGCCTCCATCACTCATGTTATGGCTAAACCTGTTACAGAGAACTCAAAATCCCACAATGCTCCTTGCTACCCTGTGAGCCACATAGTCCAGCACCTCTTTGGGGTAAGTCAAACTAAATTATGGAAGAGCTAAGGTCATAATTGAGGATTGAGCTTCATCACAGTAGTTTAACTTCAGTTTTATTTATTTATTTTTTTTATGTTTTATGGTCTTCAGTTATATTTTCCATCAGTACTCAGGTTTTGAAGTTCGCATTTTGCCTCCAGTTGGTGGCTCACACCTATTACTTTAAACTGATTTATACTACAAGTTTTTCCAAGGATATTGGCTTGAAAATGTTGTTCAAAAGTCTTCAAACGCCTTTTTTCGTTCAGCAGAGCAATCATGTGGAAAAGAATTTCCACATGACAGAGGATCACCCAACAGAGACGGAGGCCAGATTTGTTGATGTTGATTTCTCTAACTTGGAGGCAGAAATCAAGAACTGTGTAATCAAACAGGAGGTGTGTATTTATGCTGTTTTTTTGTTTTTGTTTTTGTTTTTACCTGTAAAAGCATGTTTTTAAAAGCATTGAAGCATAATGTTTAGATACCATTTAACACACTCTGTTGGTTGATATTCTGTTCACTTGAATGACCTTTTATTGCTGTTTTGCATGCATTTGACATTGTTAATGGGATCTTTTCCTGTAGGGCCAGCCAAGACTGTGCTTCCTTGAATTTCTGGGTTACCATGACCCTTATCGTCCCCAGTCACAGGTAGACGTGCATACATATCAGCCTCCTCACTACAATACATCTCTAAGATAACTATGTGTTTCATCAAGAGGATCAGGTCATTCAATTTCCTTTATGTCATACATTTCAATGGGAAGTGACATCTAGAGCAAGGACGCATCATAGCCAGGTCACCGATTTAACCACCACTGTCAGCTGATCTGAGAGTTTTGATTGGCAGGCCTATTAACGATACTCTCCCCTGTACTGTCCATACCTTACCCAAGTGGATATCCGTCAGATTGCTATTAGAAGTGCTCATGTATTCCCTGTCTATACTTTGAGTCCATATGGTATTTGCCAATAAGCGACGGTCAGAAATGACCCACAGAAACTTTTCATGCCTGTTCAGTTCTGACTTCCATTACCCTTCTGCCCTCATTTTTTTTCTTATCTTTCCCCCATCTGCCTCTTTGAGTGCCGTGGTCCCTCCTTCTTTTCATATACCTCTTACATTTTCTCATTGCTCTTTTATTCCTTCAGGCAACAGAAACAGATTTCAGCAATGCCGGTAGTATGATAGAGTGTGGTCTCTTCATTGAAGCCTTGGAGTCAATCAGAAGCGCTGTGTTCCCAGGCCTGCTTCCACCAGCGCCGTACCTGATCTCCCTCTTAGAGTATGCACAGCAGGTACGACCAGAATTACCAGACTACAGAACTGCCCACCTTCTGCTGCGTGAGCCCCAGAGGCTGTACAGAAGTATTACTGGTCCAACAACCTTTTTGGAATTTGGAAAGCTTGCTCAGACATTTTTATTTGGCTGAGTGTTGTTGGATTAAACTGTAATTGAAAAATGCAACTGATAATTATTTTAACTAGCAATTCATTGGTGAACTTTTATTTTTTTTTGATCAATCATTTTGTCTGTAAAATATCAGGAAATTTCCTCCCATTTTTCGCCTTTGCTTGCTTGAAACAGTACTTAAAAGATTCATTTTGTGGTATCAACAAGCCAATTGTTGCAGCTCCACAGTAGTTTGGCATTCTATTGCATTCAAACATTCAATCTGATCGAACCTCAATTGTTGCGTGCTTATTATGCCACAGGGTAGTGCCACATCTGTCTTCCTGAGAAATTTCCAGCAAGTCATGGACAAACTGCTCCTCACCAACCCTCCATGGTTGGCTCCCAGCTCAGTGAAAAAATATTTTACTCAAGTGTTACAGTGTCCTCAGTGCAAAAGTGGCTTGTGGCCTTTTCTAGAGACCGCCATCAGGTAAAGAGTTTTTGTGAAATTAAACTTGTCATCAATTTGATATTTTTAATTGTTTAGATGTTAGGACAGCAATAGTTACCTTTTTTAGTTAAAAGGAACAATTTGCATCTCACATTGTGAACTCTACTGTTATTCTGGTAGCAATTGCATTAATGTGCAAAACACTCCTCATATCAACTCATACGTGTGATCTTCCAGGTACTGCCTGTCCAGCGAGGTCACATGCCACCCACTCCCTGGACCTGCCCTGCCAACACTGTTACATTTCCACTGTGGCATCCTGGCACTTGCCCTCAAGCTCTTCCAGGGAGAACTCCACTCCGTCACTGCTGGGTAACAAATCGGTTAACTAAGACGGAGATAGGACAGTACAGTTTATCAACCCATCACCAACTCATCTGTCTTGCAAGTGCATAGCTGTGCAGGGATGTTCCCATAAATATGAGCTACTCTTGGCAGAAATTGATACCTAAACTCTATATTTATTTTAAATACTTTATGCCACTATTTCTCATTTTATAATAATTTTAATGGTTACATTTAATATTCTGTCTTGCATTTATTTACCCCTGCATTTCCTGCCTCAGAGACTTCATGCTGCCGAAGGGAACAAGAGTCTCTCCAGCATCAGGCTCTTTGCTGTATGGAACCTTTTGGACTGTGTGGGAGCGCTCTACTCTGCTGTCGTCTGCTGTGAAACAGCTAGCTCAGCTCTTGATACAGGCTGCCATGGAGGTAAATACTTAGCTGTTTTAATTGGATTGGATTGTTTTGTTCATATCAGGCAGCAAAATTGGGTTTATTGTGAGCTGTAAGAGCCAGCTGGGTTCAGATTTGTGATGTGACTAGAAAAATAAAGTTCGCTTACTCTGAGAGCTTGCTAGGTCCACAGTGTGATGTTGTTTATCTTCATTGAAGGACTATGCTGAGAGGGATGAGAAGCAGAAGCTGCATTTGGCCGACACCCTGCTGGACCTCCTGTCTGTGTTGGTGGAGTTCTGGTGTCAGCAACACTTCAAACTGAACCAGATCCTCGTGGAAAAAGGCCTGAAAGACCTCTCAGAGCACCTCGCTGTTATAAGCCAGGGTATGGAGTCAGAACTGAAAAACTGCAGAACAGGAAAAATAACTGGAAGAATGTCTGTTTTTAGTGTCTCTGAAAGTTCTGCCGTGGTTTTGTAAATGTTGTCTTTGAGTTTATAGTTAAAACTTTTCAGCAGCAGCCAGCTGAATTAAAATGCTTAAAGTAATTTAGTCACAATATTAAGCACACATTTTGCATTTTTAATCATGCACTCATATAACACTGGAAGCCTTTTTTTGTCTTTCTGATTTTCTTCATATATAAAGAAAAAAAATCTGATGTGATGTTATCTTACATATTTCCTCTCTGTTTTCTAACTCAGATGTAGCTCCAGTTGTTTTGGTTGAACTGGTTGTCAGAGTTCGCTCTACCAGGCTAAAGTTGATGATGGCTGATGCCATATTCAGGAGTCTCTGTTGCAAAAATGGTGTCACTATGGGAGATGAACCGCTCTCTCTCAAGAAAATGGTGTGTACAATTCTTGCTCATCACTCTTAACAATCCTGTCACCCTTTGGCAGCTTCCAGTTGACAGACTTTGTCATAGTTGGATACATACACTTCCATACTACTAATGTGATCCACAGCGCTTCTTTTATTTTTAACTAAGGCACTCTTCCACAGTCACAACATCATGAATATGTTATATAATTACATTCTCGCAAATGCTTGTAAAACCAAACAACATATAAGTAATTGAATATACTAACTCCAACACTAGAAAACTTTTTCGTTTAGGAAGAAAGGCAAAAACTGCAGATATTCTGCATTAGATACTATGGTAGTTTGAAAATTGGTGTAGATTACAGTTCTGTGCTACGGAGAGAAAAGATTGCTGATGTGGTCTAACCATTATATTATGTTGCAGAAGAACATCTGGCTTTCTCACTCACCATTGGTGTCTTTGTGCCTCCTCAATTCCCCAAAGACACATACATCCACGTGCAGTGTAAAGGCGCTCTCTAACCTTGTGTGTCTGTGTGACTTCTGACAGGTGCTTTCCTACCTGCCTGTTCTGGGAAGTTTAGCTCAGAGTCCCAGCGGTACTCGCCTCAGGACTGGACCCACCTCGAACAGCTGCACTAGTCAGGGGACCAACTGCAGGTCAGTTCCACACAGCTGTCTGTCTATACCATTCTTAGTCTCCATTGTACAATCTCACAAGAGCCTGAAGCAAAACATGCAAGGACATACATGCAGAGGTGGAGGCTGCACAAAGGTCAGCAAGTTGGTCTGGGACTCCAGTGCATTTTAAACCAACTTGAAGACACTTTTGACCCTGTAAGTGCTTTCTCACTTCAGTGTCTTGTGCTAGACTGCAAGAAAATTTACTCATGTTTAAAGATCAGCTGGGGGATTTCAAATGGCAGTGTGTGTTTTTCATTGCAAGTCTTTGGTCCTCTGTTTTTTACACTCATATAAGTCATTTTTCATTGGTTTAAAAAAAAAAAGCTTCCTTACTAGAATTTTTTATTGTGGTTTCAATGTGTTTTGTTGCTCACAAATAACTTTTGAGAAAGTGTGTTGCTGGTCAGATTTCTCTGAAGCTACTAAAGAAAACCTGCCACCCTGTCAAATTAGCTGTAAAAGTTTTCCACTTATTTTTCATGCCATCTTTGTGTCTCTAAAATAACAGATATATTCAACCGACAGTCTACTATACCTCCATTGTCAGGTTTCCACCCACATAGTTAAGTTTAGACAGCACGGTATGAGGCAAAATGGGTGAAAATGTACAGATCCGATGAGAAATGTGAGGGAAAAAGGAACAAAGGAACACCTGGAGAGAGGAGGAGTGTGTGGAGGTGAGGAGCCGAGATGCATGAATGGAAGGACTGAGGGAAAGCTGGAGACAGACAAATAGAGGTCAGACAGAGCGTGAGGAGTTGGCATGTGATGGGTCATGCCCAGGTCTGATCCTATCAGTGTGTGCTGGCTGACAGGAGGGGTGCACAGGGAGGTTAAACCCCTCCACACACACACACACACACACACACACACACACACACACACACACACACACAGTACTGAGTCTGATTTGGACAGGGAGCCGACAGATAGACTAGGATATCCCATCAGGCTTTTGTGTCTTCCCTTACGACCACCAGCTCTCAGCCTTCACCCCCTTCCCCGCCTCTCTTGATCTGCCCTCGCATACTAAATCCCTTTTTTTCAATGCAATCACACACACACACACACACACACACACACACACACACACACACACACGCTTGCATACACTCAATCCATACCCCATATCAGACATCTGCTGTTCCACCAGCAGGTAGTTGGCCTGGAGAAGGGCAGGAGTCACCAGGGAGCAGGTTCATGTGAAGGCTACTGGTTCATGCACTGTACAGATCCCCTCCTTCCCTCCATCACTGCTCTATTTCTACTTTCTGTTTCCCCCCCCACACACAGTTTTAAGGGTTTAGTTTATTTTGACACAGACATGAGAGGAACTGAATAAAACAAGGAACGCAATCTGCACAGCTGAGATAAAGAAATGCCAAAGGGCATGTAAAATCATTTGACCCTAAAAGAAAGAATGAAATCTGAATGACAAAGCCTGTGATAAATTTAGAACAGAAGCAAAAGGGAAATCTTGTTTCCTCATTTTCATGCTTGAGTTTGTGATATTATACATATTTTTAGGGATCTTGACACTTTTAATCAATTAACACATCTTACGTTGAAGCATTTTGGAGTCTGACAGACTCCTGCATTTCTAAGCACTTGCAATACAAAATCCTCTGTGTTGAGAAAGCTGCTATGACTCAGTAATAATTTAAATATTTCAAGTAAGAAATCAAGTATGTTGTTAGAACCCTTGTCTGCAATTCTTAGTCTTTAAGATGTAAAAACAAAAAAATTTCAAGTCTTAAGCTTACAGAGCACAAATATGATTATGGTGTCCGCAGAGAAATACTGGTATTCAGTTTGTACTGCATTTTCAAACTGAGAGCAGAAGGCAAAATCCTGGCAAGATGTTTGGTATTTGATTTATGAAAAAAGGCACATCAGGCCACAGAGGTTGAGAGGAGCCACGTGACCCTTACGTCTTTAAATTCTTGCTGTTAGAATGCATTAGGCTGTATTTTGTGTGACTTGAGGCTGTTGTAGTTATATATGGGAGATGGGGAGTGTGTTTCTTCTGCACCAACAGACAAGCTGGCATTAGGGCACATGTCCAAGCTATACCAAGCTGACAGGGCTGCTGATTGACCGACTGTTTAGACGGCCATTTGACTTGCCGGCTGGCAGCGTGGCACTGAGCGCTGTTAGCAGAAGGGAAGCTGTAATTAAACTGAGGTTTTCCTCCTGCTGGTTTAATCAGGCTCTGTACATTGCTGTATTGCCTTTATCTTTTTATACCACTTGACTGCATCATTATTTATCAATTATCATATAGTGTCTTTTGCCAGAATCAGCTGGGGTTAAGAAAAGCCTGTAAAGAGATCAACTAGAGCCACTATTTTAGATAAAAGGAAGGTGGGGAGTTTATTTCTCGGTGGCCTTTTTGTGGTTAAAAGCGGTAAAAGGTGCCGTGGATAGGTTTCTCCTGCTATGGCACTTGACATGCACTTCCACATTACTTCAATTTTCTTTAGTTATTGCTCACAAGTTTCTTCAGAGTTGTCCTCCAAGGGCACACACTGCTCCAGGCCCAGAATTGATAGCTGGGCCACTGACAGCATGCTGGCCTCCAAAAAGTAGACCGTGAGGGAGGAAGAGACCAAGGCGTATACAAGCCAAGTACTGTCAACCTCTACCGCTGCCAGCCTATATGGACAGGGGACACTTGGGTGAAGTGGTTTGAGATGAGAAGCGGTACGCCCTCATCGTAGACACTGTTATGGAGTCTCCCTTGTGCACACACACACACACACACATGCACACAGAGCTCGTCTCATCTCTTCTCAGCCTTGTCCTTGCTAATAACAAGCAACGTGACAGGACGTGTGTTTCCTCCTCACTGCTGGGAGCTCCTTCCTGGCTTCTGAACAACCCAATTACCAGGGAACAAGCCTCTTCCCTGTAATACGGGTGGCACTCCACTTCAATGCGACGCATGCGCACGTGCACAGACGTATACACACAAGACACCTGTCAGGCTTCATGCAGGCAGATCTTCCATACCTACACACAGGACTAGTGACAGCCCACAGCTATTAGCACGCCACTACTTTGAAGAGGCTTCACTTTCTTTTACTAGTTATTCCTCCTAATGTGCTTGCTCACATCGAATTCTTCGTCTGTGCGTTTGAGGCGTTAAGTGGGAGGAAAAGTGCTTTGGAGACAGGAATAGAGGAATGGGTGTATGAAGTGTGTGTGTGGCCAACACAGTAGGGGTTTGACAGATATTGTCAGATTTCATATTAGATGATCCCGCGCCACGAGGGATTCATTTGCTAATGGCACTTTTCACAGTACAATGATGCCGGTTCCACTTTCTGTACCACTGGGTCTCCTTGCTGTCATGCTGAAGTGGTCAGTCATTGAAGCACTGGACTTGTTTACGTGAATCGCAGGGTAATCAGTTTTTGAATTTGAAAGGATTAGCAAATACATGTATATTTTCTCATGAACCCCTGGACCACGTTCTTTGTCTCCATACAGAACTCAGAACTCTTTGGTGACTGAAACAAGCGCGGAGAAGGAGAACATCCCCAGAGGTTTGAACAGAGTCAACGCAGCAGGTATGGCGCTTGCATACACACACACACGCAACTGCTTGACAGTGTATCTCCACATTTGCAACGAGCGGACTTTTAATGGACTGATGCACTGCAGTAGGTCATCAGTAAAAAGGGACATGATAGCTCTGTCATCACTTTCAGTTTAATGAAGAGCACATAATGTATGGAGAGAGTGATTGATTTGCATTGGACCACGTTTCTATCTAGTCAGCTGTAAGAGCAACTTGACTGCATAAGTAGGCCCACCGTGTGTGTTTGTGGCAGAGTTTGGACCGTATTATCACCGCTGTAGCACGCCTCCTCCACTTATTCTATTCACATTGAAATTCAATACGGCACTTTTTGTTTTGTTTTGCTTTTTACCTCATGTCTTATTCACCTCTTTTGTTTCAAAGCTGACAAATAAATAAATAAATGGCATGTACAGAAATAATGGGCTTCTCACACAAAACAATAGCACATATTGGTACATGCAGTGTGCCTCAGATCCCCATTTTAGGGATATTAAATGCAGCAATTAGGCCAGCGCTGCAAATATACAGCGGCTGCACTGGTGGAACTTCCTGCAATTAGAGGCATGGCACTCTGTGTGAACTCTCGAACGTGTCAGAGCTCATATCTCCCCCCTCCACCTGATCAGAAAGGCCCTGTGCCGGTGCAAAGGAGGGGTGCAGGGTAAAGGAGAGGCAGTGGGGGAGCGGGGAGGGAGGGCTGAGGCAGGAGACTCAAGGCTGTTGGCATGTGTTGTTTTTCCACTACGTGATCTCTATACCGATGTGGTTGGCATTAATTTTTGATGAACCATCGGCACAGCATTCTCCCCTCTCGCCCTCTCATCCCTTCCCGTCTCATCCCATTCTCTCTCTCCCTTCCTCTCTTTCTTTCACAGGCTTTTTCACCCACATATGTAAGCCTGCTCTCTTATATTCTGCACATCTTTGCTTTAGAGCATCTGTCTCACCTTCTGGAACCTCTGTATCTTTGTCATAGGAGCTGAGAGGGGTTGAGGGATTTGGGATGAACTTTTTCTGTTCCCGTCTCGCCTTTGCTTTGGGAAACTCAGCAGAGATTTCAGTTTTAGGAAACACTGTGTGTACATTGTCATACAAGAACTGCTGAGTTGCATTGTTTAAAATCTGCTTGCATTTAGCTCCACATAGTTCTTGAAACAAACCATGAAAGTCAGCATCAGCACAGCATCGTTTAAAAGCTAAATTCATTTTTTTCTTGATAATATGAAGCTATATTGGATGACTTATAGAACTATAGCTATTACAGTTTTTCTCAAGTGATAAGACACTGTTCCTGAAAAATTGCACACATTTCCCAACACACTGCACACTATTTTTTTTTGATTGAACACAGTTCACAAAGCACTGCAGACTTGTGTCAAAAGCGCGCTTTACTGTCAAAATTTGAACTTTGTTTTTAAAATTAAGACACACAAAGCAAAAGTAGGACACTGCAATGGTAAATACAAAACACTCTTCTCTCACTGTGTTTTCACATTAAGTATAAAAAAATGATAGTCCTCAAAAATGACAACTTTAACACAAATGCATCCTATAAATGAATCAGAGGGGCCATTGCAGTGCCTGACTGTACAATACAAAATAAAAATAATGCTAGAAAAAAAATACAGCACTGTATTGTACACAGTACAGTATGCATATATTTACACCATGTCTGCATCAATTCTTTCAGCCTGGTCAGGACACAGGACCTCATTAGCATCACAAGCTATGTTTTCTCTGGAAAGAAGGACCTGGTGTGTCTGATCCAACCCTGACATGCATCAGCAGAAACATCACCACATGCCAAGACCACTGATTGAAGAGATTTTCCCAAAGTATGGCTGCTGCTCATATACCTTCCACCTCCATGCAGAGAAGAATTCTTCTATAGGATTCAGAAAGGGAGAATATGGCGGCAGAAAAACCACAATAACTTGAGGGTTCATATTGAACCATTACCAAATCAATAATCCTCTATGAAAACTAACATTATCCCAGACAACAACAAAAACTGTGTCTTCTTGCCAAACGCCCTGCTGCACCCATGTCAGTAGACCTTCTAAGTCCATCTAGGAAAGTCAACAAATGCTGAGTGTTCTGTGGGCCCAGAACTGCATGACTGTCAATTACTCCAAGATTGCTTATTGCAGCACAGAGGGTTACGTTTCCCGCACGCTGACCTGAGACGTTGACTATAGCCCGTTGTCCAATGATGTTTCTCCCTCTTCTCCTCCTCTTGGCCAAGTTGAAACCAGCCTCATCCACATAGATGTATTCATGTGTATCATCAGAATCCAACTGAAAAACTCTCTGGAATAAACACACACAAAACAAAGAAAAAGTCAGTCATGTACACTTTTTTATAATTTTACCAGCACTTGTGAAGCAGAATTATGCATTAGATTTTTTACAGTATTCTCAGAACATTTCTGACTGCTTGTATTGTTACAGTATAGACATGTCACTGAAGTGACAAACAACATTTACATACCATGTAAAGTGGTCCAGGACCAGGTGCATGGGCAGGTCCAGGTTCTGGTTCTGGTTCTGGCTGTGGTCTGGGTCATCCACGTCCTCTTCTTCCAACATAACCTCTTGCTCCTCTGACATCCATTCTGAACAGCTGATGCTGTTTCCCAGCAGGTTTTATAATGTGCAGTTCATTGGCAAAAATGTTTTCAGTTTTGACCTGTTGTGTCTTAATTGTGACAGCAGTGTTGGAACAGTGTCCCAATTCTGCTTCCTAGTGTTCACTTTTTGAAAAATGTGTGCTATGACTGAAAAAATGTGTTCGAATGAGCAAAAAACGTGTTCAGTCTTTTGCAAAAAGAGTGCAAGAGTTTTGGAAACTGTGCAAACCATGAATAGTGTCCAAAATTTGGACAGCAGAGTCCTGTTTTTGAGAAATGTGTGCAGTGAATGAAATTTAGTGTCTTATCAATCGAGAAAAACTGTAAAAAGATTAGTGTTTAGAAGTATGGATTCACTGATTATTGCCCTGGATCCAATATTCAAGATTTTTCTGATTATCTATATTGTTATCTTTTATTGAATGACTCTAAATAATAAGTGTACTTTTAATTAAATATATAGAAAACACAAATAAGCAAAGACTTTTTAATGTTTTTTGGTGAATGAGTTTGTGTTATTCTGACACCAGGGTTGTCATCCTGACTGCAAATGCTTATGGATCTGTCTATCGGTTCAATCTGTCACTGTAAGTTCTTCAATGAGAGAACTTAGTCCTTCACTAATTACTCCTGCTTTTTTTCAACACTTCGTCTCCACCTTTATTTTTGATGATGGGCTTAATCTTACTCAACATGGAGAATACCACATTTTGGGAGAGATGCGCTGCTATCCTGTAGAGACATTTCCTTCTGCTGCCCTTTGCTGGAGGGGTTGTGTTGATCTGTCTTACTCTTTGAAATACCCTAAAGGCACTCTGTTGGATTGAATTCAGGCGACTCTGCATGCCATATTATATTCTTGAGTTTCTACAAAGTGTTGTCTGATATTTGAAATGTGCTTTAGATTGTTATCACACTGGAATAATCCTCTTTTGCTAAGCTTCTGGAGATGGAGAGTCATCTTGTAAGCCAGTGTTTTTTGTGTAGTCGCTGGTGTTAATGGTGCCACCCACAAATGTCACATGCATAACATTCTTTTGGACTCGTGCAGCCCCATATTATCACACTACTGCCTATGTGCTCCACTGTTGGGTCTATGCATTCGTGGTGGTGATAGTGGCAAGGTTTACGCTAAAACTGCTGGTCCCCATCTGAGCTGAACAGATTTATGTTGGTCTCACCTGACTGGTGAATGTAATGAAATTTCACTTTGATGCTGTGCATAGAGGTTGACATTATGTGCTGTCCTTCACACACATCTTCACATCTAGATCATGGAAAAGGAAACTTTGTCCATTTGTTATTTTCAGAAGACAACCACTGCAGTCTGATTAGTAGCACTATGGGTCCTTCTTGATTACTGCTGCAACTGAGTTTTAGTTGGTCACAAATCTTTGCATATATTCTCTTCCAAATCTGTGAAGTCTCACTATCGAATTTGTCAATACCTCTGGCACTTCTGTTCCATGTGAAACCATGATAAAGACATGCAGTTAAACACACTTGTCAGTGATCAAAAGCGTATTTGCTTTTGTTGCACTGAAATTCTACTTTGAGACCTCATTAGATCAGGTTTTTTATGAGTCTTTGCTTAATATTAGTTGAGACACTTTGTGTTTCTGTCTTATTACTTCCTGTTAGCAGAGAGGATGGCTTAAAGGGGCTCTGTTGCGGTCCAGTGTTGATTTTGACTGATTAAGTGGAGTTATCCTCAGTATTCCCAGTGGTATTTTTAAATGATGGTTGTGCACGTTAAGGCCAGTTCTTTTTTTAAAACCTAGTGAAAGCTGTGGTAATCTTGACTTTCGGGAATTGTCATGCTGCCGTTGCTTTTAGAGCCAGCGACAGTAGTAGTCTTCAAATAGTTTTAAATATATCCAATAACTGGCACAGAATACCTTTCTAACACATTCCTGACAAATGGCATTGTTACAGGCTTCCAGCGGCTTTTTGGTCCAGGGATCAGCGGGCCAAGCAGCACTTTACAGGAGTGTAGCAAGCAGACTGAGGGATATAAAGAGCAACACATACATTTAACTTTTCTATTAAAGTGTGAAACGGGGATTTATAGAAAAGGACAGGCGGATTTATCCTTTCCGTGCTTGTAAATGCTGAGCATGCAATTACCCCTATAATAGAGGCGTTGTGTCCAAATTGGAGCCATTAAAGTGATTTAACAGTGCGTGGATTGGCCCTGGCATTTGCGAGGATGTGTACACATGGGGTGTAGTGGAATGGGTGTTTAATCACAGCGTTTTAGCGCCCGGTAATAGCAGAGCAGCCCATGTAGAACACTGATGTGCCACACAGTACAGCTTACTCATTAGGGACTGTACTTTGGACTGGGCTCCACCCTCTGTTTGGGTGTTTTTTGTTTTAGTTTGGAAATATGATTTGTTTCACTGATTGACCTCATTATTGTTCTCATTGCTGATACTGTACAACTACCAGAATGGCTGCGTTTTTGTGTTACATCCACAACTATGCGATTTTTACAGTGCAACACAGAAGTACAGAACAAAAATCTATTTATTACTATAGAATTGTGACAAACTAATTTGGCTTGTGTCTGAAAGATATCTATCATCTAATCTTATATAGAAAGTTTGCAGAGGTTTGAAGTTTGTGCAGTGATTACATGTATAACTGAAGAGTGAATGTACATATTGCAGAATACTGTATGTTTTTATGTGTGTCTGAACTGGATATAATCAGTGCTGAAAAATTTCCCTGTCTCTTCTGTTTCTAAAGTTTTGCACAACATTCTCAGTGAGAACATCAATGATCCTCTTTTAGATAAACACTCCTTCCATTTCCCGTTTTTTTTCCCTTCCACTCTTCAACTTCTTAACTACCGGCGAATGACATTTAATGCATCTTCTGCCTCCTCAAAGACACCTCCTGGAAGAAAGGGATTCTTCGGAATGAATAGGATCCAGTATTCTCAATATTTTGCCTACATGCTTTGAAATGCAGGAAACCCTTTTACTCTCTCCTTCACTGCTTCTTCTTCTTCTTGGCTGCTCTTTTCCCTCCCCTCCTCCCCCCATTCCTCCACCTCTTTTTGCCCCTCTCTTTGCTCTGTGGTGCGCTCTGGAGTGGTGCCCCTGTACAGGCGTGGCGTCCTGGGGAGAGCTAGTAAAGCATTTATTACAGGCTTTGCAGTTCTGTATTATACTGGCAAGCACAGAGCCACTCATGCTTGGCCTTTAACTTCCCTCTGAAGTTCAGCCATACATGAAAAGAGGGGGCTCTGGCCCATTAATATATTCCTGATTTAATATTGTATCAGAAAAAGTGAGGGATGCGGTAAAGATGAGGGGGAAAAAGGAGGCAGAGCGGGGAAGAAAATTGTGTTTAAAAATGTAAATGGAATCTTTGAGAGTTTTTTTTCTTTCCTTGTTTGCTGGTAGTTTGCCGATTAAATATCACGTGGTGACACTGGCAATGCCCAGCGGAGCTTTTGAACCCAGGATCTGTGAAGAATCCTTTTCGAGGCTTTGTGCGTGGGCTGTCTACCATAACTTCCTCTCAAGTAACAATGTAGGGACGAGCGGACAGGAAGCGAAGCTACTTTCTCACCACTACATTCATTCACTCGCTGACTGCCCTGATATTAACTTTGTTAGGCATGGGGTATAAGTGGAAAATCTCCCTGTCTATTAAAGGGGAAAAGAATGGGGCGAATTAGCCCAACTCTCTTTTTAATTTTTTTCCTCCCGTCTTTTTTTTTTTTTTCCCTTGAAAGATCTCCCCCCTTTTCTCATCACTCTTCTTAAGTCGCATCCTCATTGGTGGGTCGTACTTTTTTTAGGTCAGGATTTTTTTTTTCTGTTTAGGGACATTTCTGTGGTATTTTATTGGTGTGTTCACCATATGGCAGGGGACAATGGGAAGGACATCAGGCACACCCTAATTTTGGATTTCTCTCTTCTCTTCTGCCTCTTCTCTCTTCTGGGTGTGTTTGTCCGTTGTGTGTGTCCTGGTCGAAGGAGAGACCCTCCTCCACAGAGCTTGCAAGAGGAACCAAGTGGAGACGGTGCTACAGATCCTGGCGCTTCCTGGCACAGACGTCAATGTTAAAGGTAAGACTTTCTCGCTTTCCCTTTTTTTGTAACCTCTGTCTCACCGTCGTCTCACTTCACTCCCACTGTTTGCTCTAGGGTTTCGAAGAGCGATTAACATTGGAGAAAAAAACGGCAGAGAAGAAATAGGAGTGTGTGTGCGTCATCATTGAGGTTAACCTTTAGCTAAAATGTAAAGGGTGTGTCTAGAAAGAACGGGATGGGTTTGGAGTCTCAGATTTATAGATTTACGACCACTTTGCTAAGTGAATTGAATGCCTTTTGATATTTCAGAGTGACTCTCTTTAGTCCCTTTAGGTCAAATATAATGACTTGCTCTTCCTTTATGGAAATGTGCTGTTTCAAAGGTTTCTCCGATTTTGTAATCGCCCTTTAATAGCAGCCTAAATTGACTTGCATCTCAGTCGGGGGCTGATGTCCAAAATGTGATCAAGTAGAACTATGGGCAAAACGGCGAGATTACCGCTGTCAAGTTGCAGTTTTCTAACAAAATGAGGCCCCCGCTAATTGAAGCAGAACGTTTTCGTTTTTCGAGGAATTTTTCTTTCAGCTCAAACAGATCAACGCTACGATGCTCTGTCAATCCTGTCTGTTCTTTATTCATCAGGATTTCTCCAGCCTCATGTTTTAAAGTGAAAAATAGCACCGTAAACCCTTAAAAGATGACGCAACTATTTTAACGTCTTCGTATAATTCCGTTTGACATTACATTATCAATGGGTAACAACCTGTTCAAGACACTGAAATAAGAGTTTTAAACTAACTGCACATTTATTATCACTAATCAATCTTTAGCATCCAAAATTCAATCATGTTGATGTTCTTAGGAAAAGACAATAAATATTTTTTGAGCTGCTTCTTTTATGCAAAGTAGCATGGTGTGTAAATGGTCTTAGTCACTTTGCAAGGTTTTTCCTGTTCATTTCCCAGAAGTTTTGCACTGTGCCCTGTTTTCTTATTCGTTAAGAGTTAGTTCTCAGAGTGAAGTAACAATTTAGCCGCAACAGAGTGGGTTTTTCCTCATGAAACTCGCAAACTTTAAATTCATCCAACAACATACTTGATCTTCAAATTGAAGAGACTTTTAAAGATTTATTTATTCTTTTTAACCTTAAAAGATGAGCATTTTTTTAAGCGATTTTTGTTATGTTTTTTCCTTTTTTTGTGTGTGTGTCTGTGTGTGGTTTCTTGACCATGAAGACCATGCAGGCTGGACACCTCTGCATGAAGCGTGCAACCACGGCAGCACTCAGTGTGTGGAAGCTTTGCTGCATCACCGTCCTGCCCCTGTGCTTATTAACCAGGTGGGTGGAGTGAGTCCGCTGCACGATGCCCTGCTCAACGGACACATGGACATTGCCAAAATGCTGCTGGAACATGCAGGTGGGTAAACCTTGCCAATACACACAGAGGCTCACTGCATCAGAGTCTTAGCTGAAGTATTGATTTTGTAAGATGGAGGTAACACTAATAAACACAGATAGCTCATCTATGATTTTTATAGTGCTAAACAACAGTCAAATCTTATTCTCTTGCCTGGTAATATTGGTCTTGGAGGTTATAATTTTGTGGCACATCAGTACTTCTGAGTGTCCCTGTCATGGTTGGCCTCCAGAGGGGTAGACTCCATTGGCTACACTTGAGAGCTGACTTCAGTGTTGCATTCAGGAACTAACTGGAGAGTCATTTTTATGATCAGTACAATCAATGGATGGATGCATGTGAACACCTGACCTTCTTGATGCCTCTTTGCCTGAAAAAGTCAAGAGTACAAAAATATACAAAAAATGTATTTAGATGAAAATGAAGTCATGCGTTTAATCTGACTTTGCCCATTAGTATATATATTATTTTTATAGTAGCATTTTTATGTTGAAACGGATACAGTATTGGTCTTGGTGCTTTATTTTGTTAAAGTACAACATCTTTAATTTGTCTGGCCACCTGCCACGAGAACTAATCTGTAGCCATTTAGCCAATTAACCATTTAGCTAATGATTTACTACAGTGTCAGTGCTGCTGTAGCCAAGACAAGCTTTCAATTGAATGTAGCCTGCAAGTGTAGCAGAGCTTACCGACCGATTGAATGCTGTTTTCAGCCCTAATTAGTAAGACACGTTTTATCTTAACTAGCCTTCTGCTAGGGTAAGGGACCTCTTGATGGGGACACGTTTAAAGGGGTACTCCACAAATTCCAGTTTGGCCATCAATTTTTCTGATAGTTGCTTCTAAAAGGGTTTATGTGTATCGAGTGAAATTTCCAAAGTTTGAAATCCGATTAGGGCTTAAAGACATTTTATAGCTAAATACCTTTAAAACAAACTGAAAGTGTAGTGTTTGAGAGACGGTGGAAGAAATTTGGCCAGTATGGAGAATCCAAATAAAGGTGTTATTAAGTTGCATTATGGGAAATGTAGGATGTAGGGGATATAGCTTGATTTGTCAGGATTTCTCACCTGATTACTCTGTAAAGTTTGCAACTTGGGTGGTTATCCATCATGAGAAGTCCCCATCAAATGAATTTAATAGGGACAAAGCAAGAGTCTGATGTAGACAAATCTATAATTATCTACAGTACCTAAAGAATTCTAGACTTCCTGGGACAAACAGAAAATGGCGCAGGGCCTCAGAGGTTGTAGCACCGTGCTTCTTCACAGTACGAACGGTAGATCATCTCCACCATCTCACTCTCTGCCCCCACAGCTTCGCTTCATAAGCCACATGCAATCCTGAACTACAGCGTCTGTCCAAACAGATTACAGCAACACCTCATAAGATGTCTGTTAACGTCTTCTTGACGAAATTGGAGGCGTCAGGATCCACCGCGTTCAAAATTCACATGCAGGTTTTTGTGGAAATGTGTCACAACACAAGCAGTTTGTGCGTCTGCATGTCGGCGTGCCACATACAGTCTGAGCTCGGGAGGGTTGAAGCGAGCGTGACGGGTGTCGGAGCTCAGGAGAGGGTGCTGTCGCTGGCTGCATGGCAGCAGGTGGCAGAGGAAATGTGTGTGTGTGTGTGTGTGTGTGTGTGTTTTTGGGGAGGGTGGGGAGGAGTGCTATTTGCCTGCGTTGAACAAGTCTCCCATGTAACACATACCTCTGCCTCAGCTCACTTCTCAGTTTGACTAATTATAGTTAATTTGATTCGACTTTCCCATTAACACATGTACATATTCTGTCCTCAAAAAATAAATTAGACTGGGATTGTTTAGTCCCGGAGAGGAAACAAGAGAGCGCTCCCCCCGCTTTTTTTTCTTCCTTCCTCAGTAACAGGAGGGAGAGCAAATTAAAAGAGGTCAGATGAAGCAGCTATCTGTATCTGTAAAATTAGAAGAGAAAGAGAGCGTGTGTGTGTGCGTGCGTGCGTGCGTGCGTGCGTGCGTGCGTGCGTGCGTGCGTGTGTGTGTGTGTGTGCGTGCGCAGCAGACGTCTGGCTTACTGTCTAGGCCAGGTCTTTTCGCAGGGACCGAACAGAACAACAGGAATGAGAATTCTCTCAATTTGAAACACCTGCAGGCTTGTACATTACACTTCTTTTTCTCACTCGCTCTCTCCTGACTGTTTGCTATTTCCTCACACCTTGATGGTGGGTTGTCTAAAGGCTACAATAGGGAGTTTGTGAGGAGGTGGTCCTCTTGACTCCAGGCTATCCTGTCTCTCATGCTCTTTTTTCCATGATCTCCATCTGGTTGCCATGGACACCATCGATAGGCCTCTGCTTTTTTTTTCCTTCTTCTTTTTTAGATCTTTAAGTCCAGGCTGTTAAATGTGGAAAGTTTTTGACTCCGGGGGGCTACATCATGCTTAGTTACCATAGTAATCTTTATGTTGTTGTTCATACCATTTTCTTTACTCTAAACTTGAGCAGGACTTTTTTTGCTTGTGGCTGCATTTCTAACAGCCATACATCAGACTACTTTTTACATTTTGGCCAGGTAGACTCGCCGCACTGTTTCATGATAGGAAAACAGGCTAGTGGGCCAGATGCATTTCCATTCCTCCCCCTCTCGTTATTTATTATATTCCTGTGTGTTTTATTCTTCCGAGTGCCTGCTGCATTTCCTGAAACTATATTTTTCATTGAGGCATTCGCCCTGTTGTCCTAGTTGTTTCCAGCAGACAGGCCGAACCGAGCTGCCAAGGTTTTGGTAGGCCAGAGAGGGCAATACTGACACTGGCACACCAACAAAGCCTTTATTTGGGAGTGATCTCACCCCTTTGTAAGCCTGTCTGCTTGGAGGCCTGTGCTCTGTGTGTGTGTGTGTGTGTGTGTGTGTGTGTGTGGGTGTATGTGTGCATTTTTAGGGGTTGAATTGTATTAGGGGGGGTGAGGAATGGATAGATCCCACCCCCTCTACCTCAGTCCCCCCAGGCTTATGGAGCTGGCAATGAAAGGATGCCATGGCTGAGGGCAAGGCTGACTCTGCTCTCTTCCCCTCCTCTTCCCATCGCCCAAGGCCACCCCACATGACCCTGTATATGTGTGTGTGTGAGTCTGACTTGTTTTTACACTGCACTCAAGTGTCCTTGGCTATATATTTTGGTGTATGCATGGTTATGTGTATGCATGCACAAATATTTTCCTGAATCTCAAACGCTGTAATGAGCGTACGCTGGCTTGCACTTAAGTATCAGTAAGTGTGTGTGTCGGCACTTCCTTGTGCCCCTTCCTTCCTCAGCTGTTAGAAATGTTTAAGTTTTGCAGGGTGGCCATGGCAGCCGGTACCCCTGATTGGAATGGAAAATGACCCGGAGCCTTGAGCTGTGCAGTTCAGACCTGGCACACACGCACACAGAGGAGGCGTGTCGGTTAGCGAAGAGGGTGGAGAAATGAAGAAAAGAGCCTTTAAGCTGTCACCGCCCGGCCCCGTGACCGTAATCACTGATGGCGCCCTCTCAATACTACCCACCACGTTAGTAAGCGCGGCTAGTCCGCCTCAACTTGCGAGCGCACACAGATTCGCCCTCACACACACCGACTCATTTGCAGAGGAAAGAGTGCAGGAGCTGAAAGACCAGCTCAGGTTTTGAGTGTTTTTAGCTGTTTTTCTTCGGGAAAAGTTGCCACACGACTGCGTCTTTAATTTCTCTTTGGATTTTAGCGCATATCTTGGATGCACACGTAAACCCACACATATGCTTAATGCACTGGATCCCGTGGTCCCTGTAGATCATAATGTGAACGAGTGTTTGTGGAGCAGAAAGATGTCATTTGCTCAGTGGCACAAGAAACACACAGTCCCCTCGGACCGCCGCAGTCAGTCGTGGTTTGTCTCTGTCTGTTTGTCTATCTCTGTCGTAGATACACACTTGGGCCTCTTCACTGTCGACACGGTAAAGAAATAAAGAAAGTTCATTGTGCTGCTTCACTTATTTCCCCGCGGGTCCTGAACTGGCAACTGTGAGGAGCTGAGCACTCGTGCTATTAGAGGTGAGGCTGTGTTTGGAGCACCTCAGCTTCACTCGGGCGTGTTGATGTTTCAACTGCAGGTTTCTCCAGGCTGTAGTTCAAGGACTTCCCTCGCTGGGAATTTTTGACTAGAGTCTTCTTTCTCCTCTCTTCCTGCCTGTCTCTTGCTACCATCCACCCCCCCACCTCCTCACATACACACAAACACACACATGCACACTCACACACCTTTCTTTCTGTGTTTTTCGGGTGCTTGCCAGGGATTAAGTCTGGAGCTCTATCCAACAGTCTCCTCACTGCTCCTCTCTGTGCTCCAAGAAGAGGGTGAGACCCCTTTTCAGATAAACCCTGTGTGTGTGTTTTCTACAGACGAGGGTCAGAGAGGATCAAAAGAGGGAGGATGACGATTTTGAGATTTGTTACCACAGGTTTTCTTGCCTGCTACTTGTGCCCAGCACAATTTTTAATGTACAAACACACGTCTTGCCCTTTTTGCTCCCCCTTTTTAAAACGGCAACAGCATTCACTGAGCATGAAGGCCACTGGGAACTAGCTTCTGTGAAAAGGAGAGAGCAGAGGCCAAGGCACATTAAACTATTTTTATTTATTTTGCTGTCCTCTCTCACCTACAAGGTTCAGCCGGAGTGTAATGCTGTATATTTATTTGTAAGGACTACATGAAGAGGTGGGCACTAAATTTGTAGGTGTTGAAACCATGCTCTTTCCTGCCGCAAACAAAGCTGAGTTTCAAGGTTTAATTCATTGCTTTTGTTCGTTTCCAGGCTGCTTGAAAAGAAAAGAAAAAAGCATGGTCACAGGCCAAGATGGTTTTGTTTTGCTGGCCATGAAGATCGTTCTCTGTCTCAGTGCTCCAGCCGTGAACTTAAACTGTCATACACTTCACAACAGCAAAATGTTACTACTCTTATTTTATTTTATTTTACAGCTTCAATTAAAACATTCAACAACAGCTCAGGAAGGAATTCAATGGTATATTGAAAAAAAGAAGTTGGTAAAAAAAATCGCAAGCAAGAGAAGACGTACTTAGTTGAAATTCATTAACAAGAGGGCAACAATAGGTGGTGTATGAACTCCGGTGGAGCGGGTCATATAGTGAAAATGAAGTGTAAATGAAGACATTCAACAGCAGTTAAGTGTGTTCCCTAAAGCATTCTTTCAATGACAAACTAAAGCCTGCAGCGTTTGTAGCATGTTTTAATTGTTGCGTTATTTGAGAACACCTCTAGCTCACCTCTAGATTGTCAAATCCTCTAAAGAAAAGAGTTTTGGAGCAGCACAAGAGCAGAGACTGAAAGCCATCATTCATTCATTTTAACAGCAAGAACAGAAAGTGAATTTGAAGTTGTTAAATATAACTTTGCCAGCACAGTGTTAAATGTAAAGGCTTCATACTGTAGAACACAGAGAGCTGTCTTTGTTTGAAGGTGCACTCAAATGTGACATTCTTGCTTCCAGGGATGTTAGTTTTATGAGTTTGCATCAATTAGCAATTGTTCAAAATCTTGTTTACTCATTTAAGGTTAAGGGCTTTATATGTTTTTGAATTTACCAAAACTCCATCAGTTTTGATTTGGTTTTTCACATTGTAGTACATCCCTAAAAGACTTTTTAGAGAACGCGATTTTTCTTCACTATGAACTGCGTCCAGTGTATCCCAGACAACAAAAACCATTCACCCAAATTACATTAAAAATATTTTCTCAGTTACTCAGTGTTTCTACCTACAGGCCGTGGAAAAATGGTCTTCATGAAAACAGTTTTTTTTGGAATTGTGATGCACAGGAACATTGTATTTGTTAAGAGGTGTTGCTGCTACATTTTGGGGGGTAATTTATTTTAATTTTCATGATCATCAGAAGATGTATTTGGTGATCTTCTGATCTTAGATCCAGTGTCAGCATCTTCACACTTTGCAGAAAATGCTTCCTTGACTGTACAATTAATTTTTTCTCAAGCACCGCATGTACTTTGTATTTACTACTAATTAGCAAATGCTATCATGCTAACACACTAAACTAACATCGTGAAAATGGTACATTTTAACCGCTAGACATCAGCATGTTAACAGTGTGAGCATATTATCCTGGATTTAACTGTCGTAGCACATTAACATGTCTGCAAAGTGTTAGTTTTGTTACCTCACCTTGTGTGATATCGGCTGCATAATTCACATGTCTGCATGTCTTACTTTTGCACCTTCCACATTGTACCGTGCATGAAGAAAAGAGCCTTTCAAGTACAGAGTAATGCAAACACGAAGCTTCATTCACCGTGAAAATAAAGCACAGAGACTTTTATTTGTATTAAATTATTCTACCAATCAGAGCTTTGCAGACACTGAATTCTAAAATCACAGCGGTGTTTATGCATTTATTTATTTTTTTGTGAGCCTTTATCTTCCTCTGTGTTCACCTTGGCTTTTTTTAGGCACCTTTGAGTCTACTTCTGTCAAATTAACTTCCAAATAGTTCGAGCAACCAAATGAGGCCCTGCGCATGCTAATGGCATCACAAGAAACACTTTATTTGTTTGTACTTAATGATTTAGTGCAGGAGATATTATTAGAGCTCAGGGTTGATGGCAGTGACTAGCCCTTTCTGATTCAAGAGACCGGCTAAGGGTTCATTTAGGGCTCCTCTCTGATTATTTAAGATGCTAATTGCCCACCGCTGATCAGCATCCAGTAAATCAGAGTAAATCGGATGCCCCTTCTCCCTGCAAGTGCTGTAGTGGCATGGGATTACACAGAGCTAGCAGTTGGTGTCCATGCCTTCATCTCACCTTATCTGCCCCACCTCCTCCAAAAGGCTATGATCCAACCTTTTTGCAGACCCCTGGAAGAGCAGCTATTTTAGAGATCCCAAAAAAAACAAAAAAAAAAACAAAAAAAAAAAAAACAGAGCAAGCTGTGTTTGAGTGAAGAGCCCAGTAATCAGAGACAACCTGTTAAAATCAAGCTCACCTGTGACTCAAAATAATGACTGTTTATAATGAATTTAAAAGGGAAATGAAGCAGGCAATGTAGTGCTGCTGCCCCTCCATTGATATTGATATACAAAAAAAGATTTTCACTGGACTGCTTCAACTGATCTAACCTCCACAGGTTTTCCCATCTGTGTGTGTTTTTTTTTTGTTTTTTTTTTTTAAAAACACTCTAAATATCAAGGTGGAAAAACATCACTGCGCGTTCAGACACTGTTGCTAAAGCAGAGAGGGATTTTAGCATACTCGCATGTCTGGCTCTTTTTTCCTGCTTGTGATGACTCTCCGCTGGCTGCTTTGGTGCTTCACTTGGTTGGCCTTGTTGTTTTTGCTGTGGTTTCTAGTCGCTAGCTAGCAGCTCCCTGTGGATATGTGATGCCGTGCCCCTGGCTGCAGTTCACACACTCACCCTGCCTCTCTTTTTCAGGCAGCGAGGGGGAAAGACGGAGTGAGAGAGAGAGAGAGAGAGAGAGAGAGAGAGAGGATGTTTACCATGCTGTGGAGCTGCCTGCTTCCCAGCTTGTCTGCCTCAGCCTCAGCCTCAGCCTCAGACCAGAGACAGAGGAGACATAGGGGGAGGGAGCACTGCATCTTTCTTTCCTTCCCTCCCTCCCTTTTTTTGCGCCAATTTTCCCTTCCTCCACTCTCGCCTTTATATTTCTTGTCTTCGCCTGCCCTCTAAAGGCCAAAGGGCTTTGCGCTCTGTATGTAAATGCGTGTGTGTGTGTGTGTGTGTGTGTGTGTGTGTGTGTTTGTGTGTAGCAGCCAGACTGCATCTGGCTGGTGCATCAGGCAGTGGCTTTTGCTCAGCATGTGAATTCCCTCCCTCTGCTGTAGCTTCAGAGCTTAGGTCTTAGTGGGGTATTTTCACATTCATGCGCACACACACACACCCACACACACACACACACACACACACACACACTCTCTCTCTCTCTCTCTCACACACACACACACACACAAAGGATGGTGTAATTACCCTATGCTCTCATGTAATCCCCCAGGTGTTGTATTTATCTCCACTGCAGCATATCTGACACCCAGCGCCAATACCTGGATTCACTTCAGTCACAGTCCCTGCACCAAAACCATTCCCCAGGCTGTAGTCTCCTAACACCGTGTGCGCGTATATATGTGTGTTACATTATAAACGGCGTGCAATGCTATTTTCATGTCTTCTGTTATGTTCAGATTTGCAATTTAGCACTGGATATGACCACTGACATCTATATTAAGTGCAGTTGAGTTGTGCGGTTGAACATTAGAGTGCGCTTCAGTGTTTTCAGTGATGGATAATAAGGATTCTCTTGTTCAGCAGTTGAAACGTGCAAGTCAAAGGGGAAAAGAAAGGTCTGGAATAGCGAAAGACATGAGCTGATGCTTAATGGAAATAAAACAGAGAAAGTCAGAGAGGTAAATACGCAAACTGCAGAGAGAACACGCCAGTGCTCACCGTTAGCTTACAGGCAGACAGATCTACAATCAAACACACAGCCATACAGTCAGCGTTGCAGGCTTTCAGGCAAGCCGAGCCCAGGGCCGTGCTACAAGGGCCCTCTCCTCCCCACACCAGTGTCATCCCTCTGATTGGAGTCTGTCTGTCAGCCGAGTTTGACACGATGACGGCAAGGGAGCATCGGAAAGCCGTGCTTTTTGTTCTTACATTTCTTTATTTCGCCCCGGTGATGCGCAGCACTGAGCTGTTTTTGAGACGTGACAGAAAGTGAGATTGGACTAAAAGCACTGGAGCAGATTGCTGTTATTTTATTTTGGGTAGAGTTTTGTTTCAGGCAGTTTTACAGTCATTTTTGATTTTCACAAGAGCAGAGTAAAAGGCAACGTTTTTTTTTTCTGTGGGTCAGTGATTCTAAAACACTACTTACTAAGATTTCTATTGTCTGACAATACAGCTTTATCTGAGTTGTACGTGCCACTTTGTGTGGATATTATTCCTATTTCTGTTTTAATCGTTTACATGTCTTTGCAATAAGCCATTTTCCCACAAGTTTTGCCTTATTTTTGTATTTCATGCAGATTTTTGAGCATTTGTAAGTGGAATTTAGATTTTGCCCTTTCGTGTTCATTTTAATGTTCTTTATACTCAATGGCAGTTTAAATGTCCCTGTATTGTGCCGGCTTAAAAAAAAGTACTGCTGCATTCATTTTAGATGAAAGGAGAAGTATTAAGTGGGAGTGGGAGAAGTAAACCTTGTCCTTCCTTTTTCCTTTTCTCCACTTCAGGTTGAAAACACTCCACAGAGTGCTTGAGTTCATGGCACAGACTTACAGGCCCCTTGCAGAGCTTTATCCAGCACCAGTTCTCTCAAAGGAAGGCACAGAACGGATAAAAAAAACCAACCTTAGACTTTGAAAGCCATCCCATCTTTCTTAGCGCTCGTCCAGAAGGGACAAGGATGAATCCATTTTTCTGCAGACGTGCTAGTTGTTGCTTGTGGCCATGTTTCTGTATGGAGTACTATATAGCTGTGTATTTTTTTTTTCATATTTATATAAAAGAAATCCACTTTCTGTTGGACCTGAAACTTTCTACAATGTGTCATGCCAGGGTTGGCTTCACACATTGCAGCCACTCCTACTGGATGAGCGTAATAGTGAGGACAGCTTGTTATAGAAACCTGGTGATTATGACCTGCTGTGAACAAGCTCTTTCCCTCTCTTTCTCTCTCTCTCTTCCATCCACCACGTTGCTCCGTCTCCCTCTCCCTCCCCACCATCTTTCTCTTGTGGCCACTTTGATCAAATCTGTGCTCTTACGTCCTTGACTGCTGCCCCTGACGCCTGACCCCTGCATTTGAAATTTCCCCGCTTATGTAAAAGTTTATGTAGATTAATGCCACAATTTATGCAGATTGAGTTTTTGCCACTCAGACTTGAAGCACTAAAAGGTAGATGAGCGCTGACCTCCCCCGCTAACAGCTACGTGAGCTCTCACCGATTATCTCATAACCGCTACACACAGTGTTAGTTCTGCAGCAGACACAGAGATGGAGAGCAATTTCAGAATTCATAACGTTGCATTTTTAAACTTTTTTTTTTTTTTTAAACACATTTAAAACAGGGCTGTCTTTTTGTCAGAGTGGCATCTGGGAGACTTGGTAAGTGTGGTTTGTGTCATGATGCAATGCACACACAGGATTGTCCCTCCTTTAAAACATCATGCTTCCTGCAGCCCCACGGTGTCTGTCAAACAGAAACAACTGCCAGCAGTGGTATCAAGCAGCTTTGCAGCTGTCTGTGTGTCATGCCAAGCCTCCACAGAGCCGTAAACTCGCTCACAAGTGGCAGCAGCATTGCCGAGGTTGAACAGTCAAGTGCCATCAAGAGCAGTTTGCCATAGAAATGGGTCTATCTGAAAGCAAACAAAGGGCTCACACTTGACTCGACCCGCTCCATGTAGGCTAAATGCACATGGGCCTGTCTGACACTGGAAAATGGCTTTCAGCCTGAACAGAGAAGCAGAAGAGTAGAGAGAGGAGACGGTAAATGTCACCATTATAACTTTGCTGGCTTTGTAAGAAAAGAGGAGAGAGAAAAAAGTGTCACATTCAGCTATGACTGTCATGTTCAGTTTGTATGTAGTGATGTGGGGCTGAAAGGGTAAAGTAAAGGTTGCTGGAGTTGTTTTGATTGTAAAGAACTGCATTAAAACTACAAGTCTAGATGGAGTATTTGTCGCACACTCATCAATGGATTAATGTATTAAGTTTGCTTTTACAAATCGCCCCCACAAACCTTTTCTTTCTCTGTGAAGCACAGACTTCTAAAGGTGCCATTTGCTGATGCCACAGTGGAGCTGTGTGGCGAGTTATTCGCCGCCAGTCGCTGATGAGAGAAATTAGCTCACTTACAGCGCAGTTTCAAAAAAAGCGGGAACGGCAGAGTCTCCCATCAGGTCACTAACCCGCTGCACCTTTTACACAAACACAAAGTGACCCACCAGTCACCGAGTTAAGACAAGGTGTCAGCTGAAGTTAGTGCTGAAGTGAGCTAAAAGCCCCGGCTGGCACCGAGGTCCAGTGGGAAAACAGCTGTTCATTTAAAACTCTCCACTTCAAACAGCGTGTGTGTGTGGAGGAGAGTTTTTCTAAGCGTGTGTGTGCATGTGGACTGTATAGCATACTGTTTGTGTGCGTGTGTACCATTTATATCTGTTGCTGTGTCCTGCCGTTGACCCGTGTCGTGTCTCTTCCGCCTTATTTCATAATGATGCAGCAGCCTTAGCTAGCTTGGCTGCATGTCAGTTTCGTCTGTTATGATGTTATCACTAATGCTTCAGCTGGCTGTTTACATTACACTCATTAACCTCCAAGTCTCAGGCCAATCTGCCACTTTAAAATATTTAAAATCTCATCATTTACTCCTGCACTGTAGCTTGCACTGTATATTTCAGGCGGATGGTACCTCATTTAATCCCCATTTAAAGTTTAACACCTAATGTTCTCTCTGCTAATTTCCACTCAAGCATTTTCAGATGATGCCAAATGGAAAAATGGCATCTCTGATTGCTTTAAGTCAGTTTTCTGTCTTTGTGCAGCATTTCTGATGTGTTTGGCCTGATCAAAACAATATTTGAGGGGACTTTTGAGAATGCAATGACAGATTCTGTTGTACAAATTAAATAATACACTCCTGTCAGGAATGTCAAAAGTATTGCTTCCTCCTGCTGCAGTATTTTGATTCTTGCAAACACCTTTTTTATGTGCAATAATATGTTTGTGGAATTGCAAGCTGTTGTGCGGCACCTGCAAGCACATGCACGTAGCAGCTTTCATTAGTCTGTTGTAACAAAGAGTGAAGGTTGGGTGATCTGATTATGCGTACCTCTGTCTCCACCAGGCTCAGTTCTCCTCCGGCAGACTGATAATGACGGTCGGGTTCCACTGGATCTGGTCCCTGCACCAAGTCAGAGGGAGGAGCTCTTGCACAGCGCGCAGGTCGGAGACTCGACCCTGAAAAACACAGTGACCGAGGTCTCGAATCTTCCCCTCCTGGAGGCTGGATCCTCTCTGCTGGCCCACCTCATTTTCTCCTACCAGCAGGAGAGGGGCTTGCCTGGTCACACGCAACCCGGCGACAAGCCTCGCAGCCTGGTCTGCAAGATGGTCAGAGCCCTGGAGACGCATTCCTTCCAAAAAGTGACTTTGGGCTGGACGGACCAGCGGGCAGTGAGGATGGTGGAAGACGTGGAGACGCTGTTGGAGCTCGGCCAGGGGAAGCACCAGGGGCAGGTGTCTCAAGCTGTGAGAGAGTGTAGAGGAGAGAACACGCAGTTCCTGATGGAAATACTGGAGGATCTCAGGTCTCGAGGAGAAGCACTAGTAGCCGACTTGTGACAACACACACAGATAAAGACGAGAATACACAACCTATATTTGAATGTTAACAAAATGGAAAATGCGTCACTGTTACATGGTCATAGTTCACTAAGGCCTTAAAATATCTAAATAGGCATCCAACACCTTTTCCTCCTTGGATGTAAAATATTGTAGAAGTTGGATGTATATTAATTTCTCCAAAGATACCGCTTTATACTCTCTTGATACTGACATGGTTCAGTTATATTTTGATACTTTATTTTGGTTCAAAATGTTTTGCACTTGGCGAGTATTTTTGAGATGTACAAGTATGTTTATGTTGAACATTCTTAGTTTTTCACAGCAGACTGTCACTACCTCACATTTTGCTTTTCTATAGCAACTTCACTTATAGTTGTCTTTTTTTGTTGATTTTTTATGATGACTATTTAAGACAAAATAAATGAAAATACATTAGTTAAAATTAGCACTCCCTGCTATGGTGTCAAGAAATCCAGGTTGCATTGAATCCACGGTGATCTAATATTCTATAAAAAGTAAGTCAGCAGAAAACGGGTATGGCAGTGTAATGCTGAATGAAGCTCTGACAGATGAGTTCCTTTATGTGGTGGCCACGGAGAAAAAGAAAGCAGTTCCCAAGTAATCCTGTCCTGAAATGCTGATGTGCACTCCGGGTCTCAGCTGCAGAGTCAAGAGTGAGGAATGAGCCACTTCACGAAGCTGAACATGAACGAAGAGAGCGGCTTAGGCCAACATGTTGGCAGTGGACGAGTGGGCAGTGGAGCAAAGGATGCGAGTAGAGAGAGATCTGAACCTGAAATGGAAGTGTAGTTGGTGTCTAAGACTGAGATGAATTTCCTTTTATTCCATTTATTTACCGGCGTTGCCTTAAAAATGATGCAGAAAAGATCCAGACATTCTGAAGATGATAAAAAATATTTAATCTCTTTTTTTTCCAAAATAAGTAACATACATCAGATGCATTTCATTATTCAAATCGGAGATATACATCGTATTTTCTTTTGCCCTTCTTGACCCAACCCAGTCTCATCTCCTACAGCGTTCCTGTCCGGAAATGTCATTGGTCAGAACTGGGCACATGAAGATGATGTCACAGGCAGGCAACATTGCAGGCGGAAAAGACAGATCTTAGAAAATGAGGCAGGCATACACCTACTTTACAATATCATCACCAGACCATCAACAGGCATACTGTATAAAATACGACCATAAATTAGTAAGTAGTTAGCTATGTACAGTATAATTTAAAAAATAAATAGTTTCATTTAACCTTGGTGCAAATAAAAGTGCTTTTTTTTATCCCTTTACAACTGTCATTCTGATACATTCTGTTTGTATGAGTTATTTTCTCTGCATCATACAAAATAAAAACACTTTGGTTTGCTTTAAAACAGCCAAAACCAAATAAATGACAAAAAAGAGAGACAGTATTTGGATGCAGTACCACACAATAGTCACCACAATTTGCTGTAAAATGACTACATATAGTAGTAGACACATACATATCAGGTATTCAAGCAGTCCCTTTAGGCGTTATAAAAAGCCATCCCTCACGAGTCGCCAAGTGCGTTCGTTGAGGAGGCTGTAATCAGTTTGCGACGCTGCTCTTGGGGAAAGTCTGTTATTGTCTTTCAAGTGGATTCCTCAAAAACAACAAAGCTAAATCAGCGGCCCTGACAGATCCGAGCCTGTTGATATTTAAGCATGGAGATGGATGGGCGGTGAGGGAGGGAGCAGGAGAGGATAGAGGTGATGGGCGAGCAGACAGACGAGGCGAGAGGATGACAAAGATGGCAGAAGAGCACTCTGGTTGCGATGGCGAGGGGGGTTTAGAGTGATAGAGACAGGCAGAGAGACAGACAAAGGGGGGAAAGGGGAACCAAAAGAAGTAGAGCGGAGGGTGGTGGAGGCAGGGATCAATAGGATGAGAGGAGACCTCCTCAAATGTAGCCTTTGCTGTGATCTTTCAAGAGATGCTCAGAGAGAAGCCCAGGAGACCGTCCCTTCAGACAGGGTCGCAACCCCGCTCACTGACGAATGAGGGAACCGCAGAGAGAGCAAACGGAGGGAAAGCATGATGGGAAGAACGATCTGAAATAGCATAAAAACGCACACACTCACATTCATTCCTCTGTCCCTGGCATCTCAGGCCTAAGTCCCCTCGGAGCCTCGTCTTGTCACACAGTGGCTTGCTGCTCATCTAGCATCTCAGCAAACTCTACACCAAATAACAGCTGGCTCTTCTGCTGCACCACACACACACACACACACACACACTGACTGAATCCCAGCATCAGTCTACAGCTGGAGGGGAGAGACAACTGTAACACACACCGACGCTGAGAAAAGCAACATGTCTTTGATTGCATAAACGCGTATACGCAAACACTCTTACACAGTTCACATATACGAGCCTCTGTCTCTGGAAAGACTGATCAAAGTTGAGCTGTGGGCACAGGAGGTGGGGCAGATGGAGAGGGCGGCCAGCCTGGGGCACAGCATCACAGAGAGCATGTTTGTGTTTGTGTGTCAGCTTTATGTGTGAGTGTGCCTGAGAGGGAGAGAATGTTCCTGCTCAAATACAATGTTAGGTTTTCATCTGTGAGCAAGTAGGTACCGTATGTGTATGCGAGATCTCTTGTATTCACGTGAGAGGACGGGATTTTTTTTGTGTGTGTGCGTGTGTCTGCATACATACACATGCAGAAATGTGTGTGTGTGTGTGTGTGTGTGCGGCCGCCAAGGCAAACACACACAGGGAGATGAGAGGAAAGGAGACCAGCCTTTCAAACAAGATTAGGACTGTGGCTGCCTAAAGGCCTGCCTGCCTGACGACACTCTGCATAGACTGGGTGACATCTATATTAACACCACGACAGCAGGCCCAGTCTGCTGCGCCTCCTGACAGAGAGAGGAGGTGTTTCCTTGACTGACTGGGGATTTTGACATGATTTTAAGAGGTTAAACAAGACTACGGCTAAATTATCTGCTCATTTAGTAGTGAAAAAGATTTAGGGTGTAGCAGCCACTGTCTACTACTCAACAGTGTTCATCTCTTCTTTTTTTTCCTATGGGTACTATTTATTGAAAATGATGTAATTACAATCTATTTTTAAGAAGCAGAGACTGACTGTTCTTTAAGCTGATACTACTGTGGCTTGATTTTTTTTCCTTCGATTTGGAAAAAATAGCAAATTTGGCCATTGTAATAAAGCACAGACAGATACCAACACAAGCCTTCAGCCTGTTGGTCCAGATTTGTGTTTGTGTAGAAGGACATATCTGGAGGCTACCACCATAATTGCTAATCAACTTGGCTGGCTGAGTTAAGTGGAGACAATCCAAATTACTGCCAGTGAACATAACATCATTACCACATCCAAGATTGGAAGAAAACAAAAGATACTTCAGTACAAAATCAATTAGAAAATATAAACATATTACCAAAATCATTTAATAAAAACATGAGCTAAAAAAAAATAATAATCTATTGCAGAGAGATAATGCAGGATGATAGCATAAGGCTTGTATTTTTGATTCACATGAATGCACCCAAACATGTCATTTTTTGAAGTTAGAATAAATGTTAAACTCATTTTACTAATTGTGTGACACTTGCGGCAAGCAACTACACAGAGTCCTCGGCGCTGTCAGAAGGATGGAGACAAGAAATGAGGAGAGCGGCTCACACGGCTGATATAAAGGTCATTCCATCCATCCTTCCTGCTCGCCTTTAAAATCAAAAGCATAGTGGTTATGATATTAATTCAAGAGGCTTCTTGTACTCATACAAAAAAAATGACACTTCAGGAAACTGTACTGTACATCCTAAGCAATTAAAGACAGAAAAGAAGTTTAAGAGAATGAAATAGGAAATAAAAAATGGAAGGATAGTTGAGCAGAGCTGCTCCAGAGCCGTCCTCCTCTGCTCCTCAGTGTCCAGTAATAGACCAAGAGAAGAAAAGTGGAGAAGAGAGAAGTTGGTGGGCGGACACAGTCATCTACCCGGGGTTGTTTTTCTTCCTTTTATTTGGACTGGGATTGGGATCCAGTTTCAGCTCTCGGTACTGCACCTGTTAAAACACACAGAAACACACACGCACACACACCACCCGGTCAGGTGGAAAGAGCAAAGGATGCTTGAATAGCACAGAGACCCTCCAGAGGCTCCAGTCCAGCTGTGTGGAACAGTGGCCTCGGGGAAGGGATTACACACTGATTACAGCGCATACATACACACAGATGCAGTCAACACTCACATGCGCACACACACAAACACAATACACATACACCGTTCAAAGCGCCAAATATACTCGTGCTCACTCACAGACGCACACAAGCGTACGTGTACACGCATACTTCCACAGATGTGCAACGGTGGCCTAAGGGAAGGGATCACACAAACAAACAAAGAACAGGGCAAGGGCTCATGGGAAAGCTTGGAGAGACAACAGTCATCTCAGCGTAGCAAGATGGCGAGCAGAGAAAGGGCAGAAAGATGGGGAGGAGACAGAAGGTAGGAAAAAAATGCACCGTAACCCTTTCAGAACCGAAGCTACAGTTACTACAGTACTAACGCATTACTTGTTACATGTAGCCTGATGCATACTGTCTATATCTCAGGGGCTTAATATAACTTATTACTGAGTTAGAGACAAATTCATTAGCTTTAAGTTCATGTGCTGTTAAAAAGAGTCAGTTCTTGAAGTACTGTGAATAATTTCATTCTCTGAAAAAAAAACAAAACTCAAAAGTGGGGTATGTGAATCTAATCAAATACATTTGTTGTTTCCTGTTGTGCTAGCTGTTCATTCTGTGTGTGCTGAAAAAAAATCTAGTGTTCATACACAAACCTGACTCAGGTGAAATATTTTACCTGAAGTTCAGGAGAAGAACTGCACCTCAAACAGTCCCGTTCCTATCGTATATCTGTAAATGCCTACCTGCCCTGAGCACTGTTTTTGTTGGCCATGTCGGATCCACAGAACACCATATCCCTCGCCAATCCTTAGACCGCTGTTATCAATACATCTAATCATCTGAAACCATGCGTACACCCACTGGACGAGGACCTCTCCAGTCGATCCTCTTTATGCCATCTATGTAAACCCACAAATCACAGACACCAATAAAGTCCATGCCCAAGTCTGATGACAGATCCCACCAAACTCCACAAGCAGCACTGAGAAACCATTAGGCAGCCAAACTCTCCACCGTCCAATAATCCGGTCAGTCAATTCTCTCCATTTAATTCTATGACGACTTCAAACTGTGTGGCCTTTCCCTCCTAATAACTTTTAAAGGTCCTCTTGAGGAACAACCATAGAGGTTGTTTGCTCAAAAATAATTCTCCTCTCCTTGGACTGGTTCACCTCAACACTGTATTCCAAGCCATCTATCAACCAAGGCTCCTGTTAGGTCTCCTGGCAATAACCCCCATTCAATATCTATGAATGGACTGTAATTGTTCTGCAGGGCGTCTCCAAAGCAAGACAGCTAAGTAGGTCCTCAACCCTTTATCTCCTATCTTCCTATCCCCAAAACAGTCATTTCTGGCACAGGGATGCCAGTTTTGTCCCACTTCTGTCCTTACTGCAACAATCCGCAATACAAGTTCTGCCTTAATCTTAATCCCTTATGAAAGCATACATGGACACCACAGACATGTAGTTGTTATCATACAACTTTCCAATCCACTTGGAGGATGAATTAATCTACTGCACAGTTTTCAGACACGTGCAGTAGATAAGCATTCATCACGCCGATCCCGCCAAACCCTTATATACTCGCAAATCATAATACTGACTTTGTTTCTGGCCAATCATGGCTTCAATACGTCCTTGTATACTTCACTGGCCATAGTTGATGAAGGATACAACTTTTGAGTCAGGTATGTGATGAGACAAGTGGAAAAACATTAGAAAAAATCCGAAGCATGTAGGAAGGATGTAAATGTGAGCGCATAGTTGTGACAAAAATGTTCCCAAATGCAACACCACTAAATTCTGGCACTGGGATGCCAGTTTCTCTCACCTCCATCCCCCACTTCAACAGTATTCTGCTCTTACTTGTGCAACCAAGATGCCAGATCCTCTCACCTCTATCCCCCACTTCAACAATGCTCTGCTCTTTTTTCTGCCAACAGCAATCCAGTTTCTCTCACCACTATCCCCCATTTCAACAATCTCCCGCTCTTCTTTCTGGCACTGAGATGCCAGTTTCTCTCCCTGACATCATTTCTTGATTGGAAGCAGTGACCTCCTGGAGTTTTGTTGTCACTTTGAGTTTGCCAGGCAATGAGCAGATATTTCAGGAAGTAAGTGCCCTCAGCCAAAAAATAATCCTGCACATAATCCATGTAATGATGACAGTTAATCATTTTAACACTTAGTTTTTTTTTCCTAATAATAAATAAACAAGATATAGTGTGTTCGTGTGTGCATTGTGGAAATGCTGGTAGGTAGATTTCACCAATCAGCCTTTGGCTTAACCTATGCAAGCTGTTTCCATGTTTACAGTCTTTGTGCTAAGCTAGGCTGAGTGAATAATTACTAGACTTTAACTTAATATTTATATAATAATATTTATATATCATATGAGAGTAGTATCAATCTCCTATTTCTCATGACAAAAGAGGGAATAAGCAACAGAGGCATCGAACTTTAATGCTAAAATTTACCATAACATTAATTTTCTTATCTCTATTTCTCTATCACTATTTCATCACTGTAAACCTAACAGAAGCATTTTTGTTGCACATTGCTTGAATTCGTCTCTTCATAAGATGTTCAGCATTATCACTGATGGAGTGTCACCGATGTCTCCCAATAGGAACTGATTCCCACTTGACGTGACACTTTGCAAAGATGGTGAGCAGATCTTAGAAAGAAACTGTTCTTACCTGTGAGTGATGGACACTCAGAACGCAACAGCATCACAGTGGCTGAGCATAAACAACCAGAGACTGTCATTGGCAGTCTCTCACTTTCAAATGTACACACACATGGATGCACACACAAATACAGTTGCTAGCCTAGACAGATTCAAGACACTGACAAGCAGTAGCCACTGAATCAGAATACTAATGGAGAAAAAAAAATAGACTTAACAGTCACAGCACCAAAGAGCCAGTATCGTCTGTGGAATCCCTCCTAAGTTGACGTACTATAGGCTACTCTGCCTGTCTGACTGACTGACACTCTCTGTGATTCTCCAGGCAGACAACAAACTGACATCAATATGGTTTCTCTGTTCTGCCTCATGGTGGGTCTGTCTACTGTGGACGGGAACAGCAGCATCTCTCAGCACTGGCTGGGAACAAGCCTTTATCATAAATCTTCTACTGGTTCCCACTGTCGCTTCAATGACGCCTTCCAGTCATCTGCTTGCAATGCACAAATCTGAGATGCAAAAGAGACATGTTCGTGTTCAAAAATGAAGACCCATTCATACACAAATGAATACCAGCAAAGGGAATGTGTACACATCTCCCACATCACATAGAAATACTGAACCTTGTCACCTTTATATCATTAAAATCCCATAACAGTCTACACACTTTACAATACAGTACTCCTCCTCCTCTGTCTCATAGTGGTGGTCACCAGCACTGTTCCCTCTAAGCAGTGCGTGTGCACAATTGCGCACTGCTGACACGGTCTCCGCGCACATAAAATGTGCGCTGCGCAAAAAAAAAAAAAAAAATCCAACCTAAATTGTAAATAAAATAAACACGTAACAATTCATTCTGTGCTATTTTTCAATGTGAGTCAGTGAGTGACCGGTGACTGGCTGCTGCAGCCAATGATGCGATTCACATACGTATTTACCATAGACTGTATATATAATGGTATTTACGCAGCTAATCAATGTCAGGCGTCCTTATGTGCAGCCACCATTGTTCTCATAGATATGAATGAGTAGATAGGACACGCCCCTTTGAGCTGCGCGCTATGGCGAGGCTAAGCTAGTGGGGGCAAAGTTTCAGTGCATTCTGTTGATGTAGACAGCATGGAAACAGCGGCCCAGGGCCAGAACAAGCAGAGTAGCATCGTATGTCTCTTAGAAAACATCATAGTATAGCCTTTGCTATGAAAAAACGCCTTCATATACATCGTATATTGTACAAATAACAAGTCAAAGGAAAGAGACATACATTGTAGAATTGTAGTAATTGTGGGCTGACTGATTTACTGATTATCAGTATTTTATTTTTTACTAATTTACGGTAATAAATACATTTAAAAATGGCGCTACTTTTGCTCTGAACCTTTATCTACCTGTGGTCGCTCTGTCTTCTGAAGGATTTGATTGGTTATACGTCACGAATAAAACTCCTTTAACTTAACATCTGTAAACAACACAAAAACGTATCAACAAAGTTTTCTGGTAGAGTTTGTGTTCTTCTAAGTTTAGCTCCAAGATTTTAAATACTTTCATTTACTGCAAATGAATATCTACTCCAAATGTCTCACTAATAATCATTATCAGCCTTAAAAACCCACAAAACACCCCTCTATACTCGACCACACTTAGTACAGTCCGGTTCCCCCTTCTATAAATCTGCTTGGAATCGTCCACTTCCTGTTTGTCAAAGTGGCCTTCTACCTGGACAGGTTTTGTTGGAGCTCATGCAGCAAACATTTTGGGTAACTGCACTTTAATATGGATGGATGACACTGAATTAGAGTCTGTTTTAATGAGACTGAGTTAAGATGTGTAGCTCTGTCATTAAATAGGAAATTATTTCTCAGAATTCACAGAGAAAAGTCTGAAATGTTTGCTAGGTTAGCGTCCCACATGTTCTTTGGCTCAGCTAAAGCTAACTCTCTCCAACTTCTGGATCTCTTGAGTTGCTTGTTGTTAAAATATCTTGCTAGAGGTGCTGAAGCTCAGAAACTCTGAGATGTTTGTTCAAAATCAGCTCATTCTCAAGTCTGATCTGAATTGTCCTCTTTAGTTTGAACTTTCCCTAAACTTAGGAGTTAATGACAGAGCAGCACATCCAGACTCAGTCTCATTTATGTAGAGATTAAACTTCAGTGTCATTCATTGATGTTAAAGTGCAGTTTTTCAAATGTTTGTTGCACATGCTCCCGACCAAACCAGTCCAGGTGGAAGATGATGTGAAGAGAAAGCTCCAGAGGATGAATATCACACATTTACATTGGAAATAAATGTCCTTTAATTAGACATTGTCATGCAAAAGTTGGATTTCCCTTTAATGATGTTCAAATCTTTGTTGAGTGCTTTGTTGATGTTGGTTTCTAAATGTTTTCTGACACTCGGCCCCAAAGATTAAAACCTTTTACGGCTCACAAGCTGCAACAATTCACACATTATCAACTATCTTTCTGACTAAACTAAGATAAAAAGTGAAAAACTGCCTGATTCCTGCATCATGAATGTAAATCTTTTTGGTTTTTATGACAGTAAACTGAATATATTTGGGTTTGACATTTTATAAACCAAAACAAGAAATGAATTAGTGGAGAAAACAATCAACAGATTAATGGACAAAGAAAATGTGTTTTCCAACATCTATGGCTAAATTACTCCAACATTACAAGATATATACAATTTTAATTCAATTTTATTTATATAACACCAATTACAGGTCAAATTGTCTCAAGACGCTTTATTTTTATATTTTTTTGTCATATTTAAAATATGACAAAGTAAGAAATTTAAACCTCTTGACTAATCCAATTTATTATTTGGTTTTTAAGAGACTAATGGACAATTAAATTAAGTTTCTCCACTAAAACTAATAAACATGAGGTCAAATAGAAGGAAGAGTTTTAAATACTGCAGTCCCACGACGACAAGAATAAAGTTTGTCAACAAAAACTAAATCTGCTGGTGGATTCCATTAAAGTCCTAATAAATGATAATAAAGTGTGATACTAAAGATTTGTGGTGCTAAAAATGTCCAAGTAAAGATATGAAGTTGAACAACTGGATGGAGGTTGATAAAAGTTGACCTCCATTCATTTCTCTGGAACCGACTCCATGGATTTTATGGATGGTGGTTAAAGACCTGCTCTTCTAGTGGTCTTCCTTCTAGTCGCTGTAAAAAGTCAGTCCGTCCTGGCCGACTTCAGCACCTCTTCATGACAACTTGTTCTGCCTCGGACCTCGTGGAAACTCCAGAAACTCGGGAAAACCTGTCAAGACTCGATGAACTCGTGGAGACTCGAAGAACTCGTGGCGACTCGAAGAACTCGTGGGGCGGGGGAAGGTGTGGTGGGTGGTGGGGGAGTAGAGGGGGGAGGCCGCCACCCACCTCCCCGCCTACTCTCCGCCCTGACTCCACCCAGACTCCGCCTTGGCTCCGCCCATGTGGTCACTTCAGGAACTACGATGCCAAAGGGACGACGAATTTATTTCTTTTCATCTGATCTGTAGCTCAGTGAGTTAAGGATTTGCCTGTGGAGCTGCAGGTCGCAGGTTCAAGACCAGACACTTCTTAAATTTTTATCAAAATCCTGACAAAGACAAAGAAAGAAAACTGCCACTGGCGGGTCTTGAACCTGCGATCTTCCACTTGGTAGTCTGTCTTCTAACCCCCTGAGCTATTCGCTCAGATACTAATTCTTCTTTTTTTTGCGCATTTATCATCTATTTTTTGTCGTTTTCGAGTTTTTTTTTAACTCGAGTCTCGACTCGACCATTTTTCTCAGGAGGTTGGACTTCGGCCTTTGTTCTGGAGGGTGGAACCCTCAGTTCCAAGACTTTCCAAAGCCTCCACACCTCCCGAGTCCTCAGGACCTGAGCTTTCACACAGTCTGAGGGCTGAAATTTTCTAAGTCCCACAGTAGTTTTCTGTTAGATTGAACCTTCAGACAGTCTGAGGGCTGACATTTTCTAAGTCCCACAGTAGTTCTCTGTTAGATTGAACTTTCAGACAGTCCAAGGACTGATATCTTCTAAGTTCCTGAGTAGTTCTCTGTTAGTTTGAACCTTTCGACAGTCTGAGGACTGAAAACCTTAAAGTTCTTGAGTAGTTCTCTGTTAGTTTGAACCTTCAGACAGTCTGAGGACTGAAATATTCTAAATTCCTGAGTAGTTCTCTGTTAGTTTGAACCTTTTGACAGTCTGAAGACTGAAATCTTTAAAGTTTCTCATCACTTCTCTGTTAGTTTGAACCTTCGGACAGTCTGAGGACTGAAGTTTTAAAAGTTTCTCAGTACTTCTCAGTTAGTTTGAACTTTCTGGTTAACAGAAGCCTTAAAACTTGTGACCATGAGTCTTGATTTCACATTTAGACCATCCATCTGAGTTCTTCTCAGACCTTCACCTGTGGGTTTTTTAGAAATCCTCAACAAACTTTGATTCTATTCACTGAAGAGTAAAGTTTGTGAAGATCAGAAGGTAACATTAGTTTGATCAATGCCTTCAAATACTAGTAGACTTTATCTGGAAAGCAGTTTTCTTAAATGAGTTCTTAGTAAATCTGTCCACAATCAAACCAAGAACATAGAAAGAGGAAATGTTTGAAGAAACAACTTGATGTTTTCATTTCAGACTAGAAAACACTTTAAGATCTTTATCTGTTATCTATTTTGATCGTTTTGTTGTCTCTTCTGTTTAATTTGATCTTCTAAAGTCTAACTGGTGTCTTTTCAAATGTTTTGTCTTTAGTTTGATTCTTCTTAAATGTTTAGTTTTGCTCTTTTCTCACCTTTTTTTCTTTTCTAGTGTCTGATTTGATTTCGAAATGTTTTGTCTTTTTAATGTTTGTTTTTTTCAAATGTTTTATCGGCTTGTTTGAGTTTGTTTTTTTCTTTCCCAATATTTAATGTTTCGATTAAATCTTTAAGGTTTTTCTTTTTAAATGTTTTACCACCTTTTAATGTTTAATTTTCTTTTTAAATGCTTCATTGTATTTTCTGTTTAATTCCTATTTGAAGTTTTATTGTCTTTAAGATGTAATTTTCTAATTAAACATTTTGTCTGTTTAATAGAGTTAAACATTAAATACAATGAAATTATATTAAACAGACAAAATATTGAATTAGATAATTCAACAAGTTACAATACATGTCATTATGAAATTAAACAAAATTTTTAAAATACAAATATTAAAAATTACAGATAAAATATTTTCCATAATTAAACATTTAAAAAATATAATTAAACAAGAAGAATATTAAATATTTTTAAAAATGCAAAACATTTAATTAGATTATTAAACCTTTAAAAAGACAAAACATTTAATTAAAAAATTAAATGTTTAATTAGAAAATTACATCTTAAATTTCTTAAATCTTTTTAATAACAAAACTTTTTAAAAGTTTTATTGTATTATTTTTTTTCCTTTGATTTAATTGCTTTTTGTTATGTAGTTTATTTCTTTAATCTTCTTTTTCTGTCAAGGTTTTAACCCCAACCTTAAAAATGAAATAAGCTCTTAAATCACAACGAAAATAATTCTGTTGTCACAATCATGAGTTAGTCAATTATTCAGTTTATCAATTCAACTTTATTTGTTTAGCACCTTTCACACAGATGACAAAACTAAACAAGCAAAGAGAAAAAACTATGCTAAAACTATGATTAAAACTCAAAAACAATTAAAAAAAAAAAAAAAAAAAAAAGATTCAACATGGCAATAAAATATGTTGTGTCCAGGGGATGGAGGGAGTTTATTGAAGTCTTCTTGGGCTCACATGGGAAATCATTTAAAATATAAACTTGATATTCAGTCTAAGGAAACTGCAGAGTGACAGAAGAACCAACAATATCTCCTGTTTTCTCCTTTAATGAGTCGACTCTTCTTGTGCTTTCAGACCAAAGAACTACAGACTCTTCACAACCTGCTCAAACTCTTGGTATAGGACCTCACCACACGGGTCAAGAAGGTTTCTGTCTCATTTCTACTCTGAAGCTCACCTTCTCCTGCTCAAACTACTGACAAATGTTTCTGCTGCTCTAAAGTCTGGTCTCGAGAACTTCCTAAAAACTCTCAAAGTCTCTTCTGCTGCAGGTTGCTTTGTAGAACTGTTGCAGAAAACCTCCGTAAACCACATGGAGGGGCCTCAAGATAGTCGTCCAAATGAAACCATACAAAAACCAAACTAGCACAACCCAAACACTAAAGTCTCCTGCAGCCTACCAGAGAACCTCTGAGAACAGAGAATCAGGACAGGAACTCTTACCTTCTGGACAACCAACGTTGGTTCACAAACAAGAATACAGAATGTGTCTGACCAACAACCTCTCAAGACTCACTACAGCCAAGATAAAGACACAACTCAGCTGCACCAAATCCACTAATCACTGCACACATTAGCACCATGTGCTAACTGTGGCTAAAGAACCTCATTTACCAAGACAACTATCCAGTACAAAGCCCTAAAACACACCAAGAAACACATTAAAGACAATTTTACTGCTGGAAGCTGCAAGCCAACGCCTAAAGAACAAACTGAAGCAACGGAGCCAAACCCATTTCACTGGTGAAGGAAGCAGAGGAAATGTTTGTCTGCAGCTAAATAAAGCAGGAAGACACTGAGCTGCTCAGGTGTTCCTGATAACACCAAGCAGCCACCTGGACAGCCAATAGGAACACAGCTTATGGAAGTCCAGAGGGCTGGGTTAGTGAAGGAAATTTAATTTAAAGTTGAAGCAGAAAGTTAATAAAGAAAGTTGAAAACCACCTTCTGATACCTGAAATCTCTGAGTTTTCACACAAAGAACACCTGAACATGTCAAAATGGTTCCATAGTAGAACCATCATTGTAAAAACGTCATAGTATGGTGTGTTGCTCAAAAAACATTACGACCCAGCTGTCAGGGGACAAACATGTAAGAAACATGAGAACAGAGAGAAGCCAACCAGTAGGTCACAGTTTATCATCATCTAATCATCTCCTGAAGTCCATATGGTGAGAGACATCAGTATCTGGTTGTTAATTTACCAGAGGATGCTTATAATCATGCTGATGTGGTCTGTACTCTACAGTATTTTAGAGACTCAATAAATGCCTAAGTTGTTTTTTTAAAATGCTTTTTAGTTTTTAATAAACATTTAACAGCCTACATGTAATCAATAAATGGCCTTTGCCTATCTTAAGAAAAATTCACTCAGAACTCTGATATGTTAACAGTACTAAATAAATCAATAAATACATGCATACACAAAAATAAGTTAATACATTAACTGTCTTAAGATAAGATTTAGATTTTTAAAAAAGTTGTTTATGTTTTTGCAGAATCCAGTATTGCTCACTGGTTGGTCATTACATTTTGTTAGTTTGATTTCACTGTTTAAAATGATGCCACCTCTTTTCAGACAGAACCTGTGACAATAAAACAATACAAAATTTTTAGTTCCGTGTTAATAAAGCACTTAAAGCTTTAAGTATGGCTAAATGCTTTTTTCAAAATTAAATATATCACTCCTTAGGTGGTAGTGGCCCCAAGTTCAGTAAAGTTGGAAAGATATTCACAGATTCGGACTTCCAGCATCAATAACTCATTAGATATAGGTTGTCAAAACATAAACGGTGCCTCTTTCCCATTGTTGCAAGGCAGACAATGTGCTACAAGCCCAGTTTTATCAAAAGTAGCTGTCTTTCAAGCTACAGGAATAACATTGGTGTCTATGGAGTGAACAGGGTCCGTCTGCAATTTGCAAAACCGCTGCAACAGTAAAGAGAGACAAATATTCAATAACTTCACTCTTATACATTGTAGTGTCACTAAAATCACTGCAGCCTTCAACTGGCTCCTGTTGACAAAGTGTTTTAACAGAAATGTAAATGCTGTAATTTGATTCTTTTAATGAACCATGTAACTTGAATGGATGTGATGCTGGTGTGACCACAGTGAACACGTCTGATGTTGCTCACAGTGGTCCAAGGGATGCTCAGGGAGTTTGTGTGTTTGCTCAGACTCATGAAAAATTACAGGGAACATTGGTCACCAGTGTCCTGTTAAGGTACTTAGAGTGGTTAGACCAGTATGTGTTGCTGTCTTCGCCTCACTAGGCAGCCAAACTGCACTGAGTCTGAACTGGATTCTTATCATTGTCCACAAGGCAAACTAACATCCTCCTAAACATCTGCACAAATACAACCTGTTTGTGTCCAGTGAGGAAGAAAAGAAAGAGAAGGAGATGATCTGAAATGTAATGATGGAGCAATTCAGGTGGAGAAAAAAAGAGGAAAGAATTATGGGAAACAAGACAAAGAATGGACAAAAATAGACAAAAAGATCAAGGGAGCAAGGGCAGAGAGCAGGACAAACCAACAAAGGAACCAGGAGAGAAAACAATGAGAATGAAGGAGAGACTGGGTGAGACAGAGGGGGATCTGTGGACACTCGGGTGATGACAGATACTGTTCTCATGTGGGTGTGGATCCTTTTATAGCCCTGCCAACTAAAGCAGACAACGCAACAAAAACCCAGGGGATGGAGAGGGCTTTATATGGCCCCATCTGTGTGTACGTGGTTGTACATGCATGCAAGTGCAGTAGTAGTTTTGTCAGGGGACCATGACGGTCCTGGCAGAGTGCCCACATTGACTGTGATCAATGACAGTGGGGCATCCTTGGATGAACAAGTGAGTGAATGGCTGAATGATTTAATTCATTCATGACAGAAGAAATGACAGCACATCTGTAGTGTGCTGTTAGATGGTCATGTATCTGCTAATGTCAAATGATAAAACTTTTATTCGACTGTTTCTCCATATACCACTCATTCTCATCTTTTCCTGTTAGGATTACTCAAGCAAGCAAAGTATTCAAAAGTAGGACAGGTATTGTGCGGGATCACTGGATGTTAGTGGTCCCATTATACGGCCAAACGCCTACAGCAGCAAAAAAGGAACACAGCAATTTAATTCTGCACGTTGACATTCCTGTCCAAACAAAACTCTCTGTGAGCGCATACAAACAAAGAAAAGTTTGCTTGTCAGTAGAAAGTACGGTTTTGTTTCTCATGAAGTGCAGCGAAGGGGATCAACAAAAAGAAAGGGTGCCGGAAAAAAACAATATTTCAATCAAACAGGAGTTTTCTCTGTGAAGATCTGCCAGCCAGGAGAAACGGGGCTCATGCGTCACAGGTTCAATTCCACCATACAGGTGACAGGCCTGCCTGATGCTACACCCTTGGCTCCCCGCTCACCTCACCTAATAGCACACACACACACACACACACACACACACACACACACACACACACACACATACACACACACAAGCACACACACACAAGCACACACAGAAGTACCAAACCAATGCAGACAACAAGAGCTAGTTAAAGTCAAAAAACAGAAGAAAAGGCAGAGGAGGCGAGGAGAAAGTGGGACGTTAGCAAAATAAAAGGAACCGGAATTGGGTGAAAGCAAAAAGTGAGGTAATGCAGCAAGCACATAAGCAATTTGGTAGACGAGTGGGGAGCTTAAAGGGAACATTGACAGGAGAAGCAGTGGGTAAAGACCCAGCGCTGCTCAAAGGCTGCTCCACCCTCGCTCCTCTCCTCTCCCAAATGTTGACAGTACAAGTGCAAAACAGGCTTTGAAGTGTGCTCTGCTGAAGGGGTGCCGTGTACCGTGCATCGTGCTTCGTTTAACTGTGTTACCCACAAAGCATCCCGGGACCTGCTCCTCTCTTCCTCTCTCACCGTCTCTCATTCTCTCTCTCCCCCTCACACTGAACCTTTGACAGTGTTTTGATGATGCCAGTGTGGGCAGACAGACAAGGCGAAACCAAGGTGGGTGACAGTGAGCAAAAAAAAAAAAGAAAAGGCAAATAGGCGTTGTAAATAAATGAATTCCAAGGGAGCTACATTTTAATGATACTGCCTTATTCTTCTCTTCAGTCCTTTTTTTGCAGAGCACAAAACTCACCGAGTTTCATCTCGTGTGACAACTAATGGAGCATAAGGGTTATTAAATGTTTCCACGGAAACACTATTGTGTACAGTTCAGACATCTGCAGATTGGAGGATTCAGCACTTGTGTCTGCTGTTACGTTGAAAGGAAAGGCATGCCAAGGTGACACAAGCCAGTAAGCAAAAAAATTCTAAAAAAATCACAAAGTAAGTAAAGTTTTGCCTATTAGTTGAAGTGGCAAGACACATACTGAACAGTGACTAATTGTGCACTTGCAGTGAATTGTTTAAATTTGTCACTAGAGTGGGGAAGGGCAAAGCGAAGGAGACAGAGACCTCTGGTACATGTGAGTGATGGCATCTGGCAATGTTTCAACCTTTAACGATCCTGACTTTGCCCCCTGTATTTCCAGTGAGGTTTCATCCCCAACATAAACGTTGTCCAAAAATATTAACCCGACTCCCCGCTGTTCATTAGGCACTAAATTGGAATTCATGCTTATTTTTGTATTGGGGATTTGATCCGGCTCCTTTACACCGATCATAAAGGGCCACTTGGCATGCTAATTGCCTTGGCCCTACTTATGCACTCCCTGGCTCACATGGCTAATGGTGTCGTAAAACATACTAGTGCACTGACACCTCCCAAACACCAGGTAGGGAATACTTAGCACTATGAAGGTGCTCAGTTTGGCCTCGTTTAAGAGGACATGAAGGATTCCCTCATAATGACCATAAAGATAGCTTACGCTGGTAAAACATCCAAACCACATAAAAGAAACTGTTATCCAAAGAGGGACGGTGACTTTTTCCACACACACCTGCGCTACACACCATGCCAGCCTTTAACATGGCTGCTCACAGAGGGAGATAATGATTTAAGTAAACTGTTCAGGTGGTAAAAAGGAGTTGCAGCTTCCATGCACCACTGGGGATTTAGTTTTTAAAAGGTGTTTGGTGGTACTGTTAGGGGCCCAGTGTCCGAGTTTGAGGAGGTTTGTTTGCAAACTTAAGTACAAGTGATGAGAAATGAGTGTTGTTGCAAAGTTTCTTTTATGTAATTGAATACTATAAACAGAAAGGAAAACTCTGAAAACTGTGAGAGTTCAAAAGCTGTTCCGCTGTTACTGTGGCACTGTACAGCTATATACATTATGATGGACTGTGGCCCAGTGTGGCTGCCCTTTGCATATAAAGTCATTAGAACCTCATCAGTTCTGGCTGCACTGAAGCACCTCCAAATGATGCGGAACAGCGCGCTGAAACACCCCCAACCTACCTCACATGCACAACTGCTGGGAGAGCGAGTGTGTGTGTGATTATCTACGTGTGTGAGGTCACAACGGGGCCCTGAAATAGCACTTCATTAGTCATCCAGGGTGTCAGGCATAGTGGGCCCCTGTACCAATGCCACTGGGTGCCATGGACACGTGCCCGTGAGGGGACGCTCCATTTGGACCCCAGCACCTCTCTGCATCATCCGAGAGCCTCAAGGGCTTAATCCCCACAGACGTCTTTGACCCAGTAAGGCGAGGGCAGGCAATGAGGTGAACCCACCACCGGAGGCAGCAACGGGATGTACCGCAGAGCAGAACGTTCTGGTCTGTTTTTAGCCAACGACCGCAGAGCAGGGTGTCTTCTCAAAAACACTAACCTTTGGATTTGGTGGGAAGTGATCAGTAAAGGTTTCAGTGTCTGAATTTCACTGGCAGCTTCCTAATGATACCAATAAAATACTCTGAACTAATGAACAACATGTAACAATCAACTCCATTTATACTTTGTGTTTTCATTCCTTCTTGAGGTTTTTTTTTTTTAACATCTTCATCTTTCGTCCTCGGCATCTATTTTTACACATCTCCCCTAGTCTTTCGCCCCCATACTCCAAACTCTCAGTAAAACCTGGCAACAATTACCATTCCAACAGCTGCAGCAATAAGTGTTACAGTAGCTCTTACAGTATTACTTATACAGTAGGCAGAACTCCAGCGGCACGGGCACCAGACCAGAGCAGCATGTCTGCCCCCACCTTCCCTAGCCAGCAGGCCCTCATTAGGGGCCTTGTAAAGGCCTCGTACCTGCCGGGCCTGGGCCCCTTCACCACTATGCTCCTTCAGGCTCCAGGTGTGTAAGGTGGCTGCACTTCACCAGAGGGGACAGCTTGGGCTCATTTAAGTCGATGGCTACTTGCCCTGCGCCTGCTGCTGCAGCAAGCCCCTGTAAACTACAAAACTGTAAAACTGCACGGGGGCCAAGAGGGGGAGAACACGGGGGGTTGGCAGAGGTGTGGAGGGGAGCAAGGATTATGACCCTGTAAAGATGAAAGAAGTTGGCAGCAACAAGCAATCAAAGAGGAAGTGTGTCAGCGCTGATGTGGCGGGGGATTGGTCGTATCGGAGGCCCCGGGTCGTTCAGCCTCAGCCTGCATCTGTGTATATCTGTGCGTTCATGTGAGTGTAGTGAACTCAGCTCAGCGGGGCTTAACGGCCACAGTGGACACCACTGGTGCTGGATAACACAGCAGCTTTCACAAGCTGCCGCTTAATTGCAGTTTAAACTGCACTTTGTCCTGGGTAGCACAGCGTGTTACAGTTAACATACACACACATGCACACACACACACACGCACACACACGCACACACCCACACCCACACACACACACACAAACAAACCTATATTTTACCTAAGGAAGCATCTGTATTCTACAGCCACAAAGTTAATCTGATCTCACGGTTAATGTAGAAGCAAAACCGCATGGGGCTGGTTAACAGTTGGTTTACACTCTGTTCTAATTACTAGCATAGCTGGGAAACAACAGCTAACTGTAATTGTGTGTGAGTGTATGTGTATGGAGTCAATCAGCCTAGTTATATGCTGGGCACTAAACTCACTTAACCTTGTTATCTGACTACACAGCTCCAGCCATGTATGTGGAAATTGAATTAGACTAGGAAGCTATTAATAGGAAAACACAGAAACAGCTTTGAAATAATTAGATTAGATGTCTGCATGGCTAAAACAATGGATAGTCAGTTCACCCAACATGAAAGCACAACAGTGAAGAGCCAGCGGCTGAGAGGAGAAAGAGAACAGAGTTGAAGACAGAGGAGAAAATAAAAGGAGCCCTAACCCTTGCCCAAGCCTGCAACTGACAGATCTGATGTCAAAAAGATATAAAAGATGAGATGAAAGACAGAAAGTTCACCCACCACTTGTACATCTGAGGGCACTCTGGACAAAAAGTCTAGCAGCTCGTTGTTATCAATGGTGTAAGGGTCTCGCAGCTTCTTGGTGAATTTATTCACCCCTGTAGAGAGAAAAACAGTTGGGGCAGGTAGGGACAGAGAGGTGAACATCAGTTCATATTTGAAGTCATACGAGTTGTTAAAAGCCTTTATCGTTTTTGTGTTCTCTGTAACCTTGACTGTGTTCTTTTTCCCAATAAAATATATAAAAAGCAGCACTGAACAAAACAAAGAAATTGCTTTGCTCTGCCACAGATTTACTTAGTGTATATATGTTCAGCTATATATTATGAAATGCTGTATAAAGCATGACATTAGCTCACCCCAGGCCAACACAATGTATCTGAGCGGGATGAAATAGATGATAATGGTAGCCACTCCGAGAGCCACAATGGCTAGCCAGCTTAGGAAAGGCACAGTCCAGTTAAATGTGCTGCAAAAAGAGGAAAATGGAGTGATAATTAGTAGACAAGGCAAAACTCAGTCCAGTTAAACATACAAAGAAATACTACAAGGAAAAGTCGTGAAATAAGTTTGCCTATAGTTAGTTAGGTCAGGTCAGTACAGGTCAGTATTGCAGATTAAAAATAGTATGTAAATTAGAACAAAGTACACTTTAACACACATAATCAGTAACTGTACAGAATAACAGTATATTTCAATTCAAAATGTATTTATTTGCGACTGAAGACAGAACTTGTCGCTTCAATTTCAACATATTAATGAAAACAAAGTCCACTACCTTTCCTTTGCTTTCTATACATCTACAGTGTGTGAAAATGAAGCTGCCTGTTTTTGCAGGAATGCACAGTAAATACACGGTTTTGTGTGCACATGCAGTGATGTGCATTTAATCTGGTATGTACACGATTCAGTTAAGAGGTCATGCAGGGTTAAGCGAGAAGTGACGGACATAAAGACAGACAGCCTTTGTGTTTGTGTCTCAGGGTTGGGGTGTCACGCTGGCAGTATTTCCTGAGAGCAGCACTGAGCTACACTCAGTTAGGCTGGCAGGGGGAAGCGGGCCAGCCTTGCATTGCGGAAAAACACAGAGCAGAGCAGAGCGGGCTGGGTGCCGAGGAGCAGGCTTACGACTCACTTCTTTATCCGCTCGCCATAGGAGGCCACTTCATCCAGTGCATTCTGCACGCTGATGCACACGTCCTGAATGGCATAAAGCTTGTTCATGAAGCCCTTTCTCTCCGAGTCCTGCAAGAGGACAGATAGAGATGTAGGCGAGGGAGAAAGAAAGCGAGGATGAGGGAGGGAGAGATGGAGAGAGACAGGGAAGAGATGGAGGGAGAGAGAGAAAGAGGAGAGAGAAGACAGAGGCTGGGCACAGGCATCTTTGTGAAAACAATACATTTTAAATGGCGTCAAAGATTTGGAGTGGGGAGCCAAATCACCGGATATCCTGCATGAAGTGACGGAGCGCTTTCTTTCCAGGCAGTAATAGAGATATAAAGTTGGCAGAACAAATCAAAATGTTTTCCTCCTTACAAATGCTCACACAGGAAAATTTGAATATGTGAACAGAGAGGCAGAATTAAACTGAAAGCCGAATGGATACATCAATCTTTGGGCTCTATCTCTCTCTCTCCCCTGCTGCCAAGGCAGCGAGGCAGACTGGGCAGAGCCCTCTTTTGTTCTGCTGGCTGGCACACTGTGATGATGTCACCAGCCGTGACATCATTATCATCCTTATTAACGCTGTCACCCACCATGAAGAGCTCTTCCTTTTCAACTTTTGATGGTTGTGAGCTTGAGAATATTGTCGGAGTGGGGTGGGGTGGGGGGTGGAAACCACAAACTAGGCAGGCAATCTAACGTCTACCTCCCCCGCCCCGCTCACTGAAACAGAGTGAAGGATTTAAGAAGTCATGCAACAGTCAACGAGCTGCCCGCTGACTGACAGGCAGGGACAGGACGGATCTGGACAGAATGAGGTGACAGAGAGTGATCAAAAGCCACTGGCTGAGTGAGGACATCAACACGCAGACTGGTTGTGGCTAAATGTGATTGGTGGGCATGCTTGAGAGACAAAAGGGAGGAGAAGAACTATCCCGAAGAAAGTTGCACGAGTATCCAGTGGTACTGTCACGGGTGGTCAGTTTACAGAATGGCAACAGCGGGGTAATTTGAACAAACTGGCAACAGAGAACACTGTAATTAAAGGATCATCCTGTGCTAGTACTTTACCAAAACCAGTACTGTAAACACCTTTTGAAAGGAAAAAAAGTAAACTGCATTACAGATGCCAGAAACTTTTATAGCTTAAACAAGAAAGTGAACTCAGGAGTGTATTACACAGGTGTCTGGAGAACCTGTCAATTAACTATAAAAACGGACAAAAAAGCTTCATTGAGAAAGTTTTGTAAAGCAAGAAGATTACAGAATAGCCCTACACTGCCAACAAGTGTTTCTCTTTTGTTAAAGAAACAGCATGCATAGAATAGCGAGTTATTAATGAAGACATATGGACACTGTTAGATTAGAGAAGTATAGCTCTGAATAATTCTTATCATTAAATCCTAAGAAGACAGTAAAGCAGTCAAAGACATGAAGCCTTCAGGACCTCGGAGGCCTTTACCACATTTCACTCTTTGAGGCCGGCCCCCCACCTCACCACAACCCTCCCACTGAGACCCGAACTGCCCCCAAACCCACCCTCTCCTTTTTTTTGCTCTCCATCCAGGATCAGATAATGTGAAAAATGAACCATGGAGCAGCCAGGGAGACCACATGGCCTCCCCGGCAAAACCACACAAGACAAATAGATATAATTAGACAGCGTCTCTGGGTTATTTTTCTTCACAAATATTTTACAAGACTCCCTTTCTTTCCTCCTCCCGCTCGCCTCCTCTTCTCGGTTCTTTCCTCAGAGTCCATCTGTTTTTCATTGCTCACTCAAACAAATCTCAGAACGCAGTGTCTATTGTGCTGGGCCCGGTAAAGCCCAGCCGAGCCGGGCTGGGCCGGGTCAGGACATTTTATTTTTGAGCTCAGACTCAGGGGAGAGTGTTTGAGGGCCACGGGAGTGGTGTGAGAGAGCAAGCGGGGGTGGAGAAGATAGGTCAGAGGTCACTGAAGTATAAACCATTGCCACATGCCCTTCGGACTGCGGTCTGACTCCTATTTCCTGTCTTCAAACACGGCTTGGGGAGGCGGGAGGTAGCAATAACACAGAGGGCCACGGAGAACCTTGTTTTCCCAGCTTCCCTGCACACTGCGCACATATGGAGTCAGGCAACCTGTTCTTACAACGGAACCTAATATGCACACAAACACACCCTACAGCTATTAGATAAGGTTGATCTGCACACCTGGTCTTGCTGTGTGACTCTACAAACAATACTATATCCCAGCACAGATTGGTTGATGAGGGCCTCTGACTTCCAGAAACGGTTTCTTTCTCTGCTGAGCAAGTTTGTTTTGGACTGCAATGTCATGACTGATAGAGGAAGAACTGATACAGAGAGAAAAGGAGAGAGACAGAGTGTTCACACATCACAGTCAAGGTTAAAGAAAGCCTTATGCTGACTTAGACTTTTACACAAAATTGTGAACTATTTCAATCAGCTAGTTGAGCTTTCTAAAAACACACATTTACATGTCCTCACAAGTTGATGGATTATTAGCATATTAAGTTAAATAAAGGAGGATAAAGGTCAGTTTGGTCACGCTGTATGTGCATGTGTTTTAAGTTCTTGACCAGCTCACTTAGGAGGACGACCGAGGCTTTTACAGGAGACCTAGGGCCTGTGTATCCATCTGCTTCTTCCTGTGTCTGTCAGGGAAACTAAGTGGGTTTGTTTGGAGACCTGAAGGCAAGGCTTATAAAATGAAATGTGCCTGGCCTCTCGCTTTAACTTGGCTACAGATGCAAGCCGTGTTAATGCTCTAAGTATGCTACAAATCCCAACACCTCTGACAACAGTGTTCTGATGGATGGAGCTGCACGTCTTGAATCATTCAGGCAGATAGTGTAATAAGACTGCCTTAATGTGTTTAGCATCATGAATTTTAATAGACTGCAACTGTAGGTTCACCTGCAAAGTGTTGCACTGGCATGTTACAGTAAATGTCAGTTCTGTATGTATCCAACAAAGTGTTAATGCAGTGTGATGACAGAATATTCATTTGTGATGATTCTAAGACAGCCCTGAATCTATGCACATAGATATGTATACAATTTGGTCCAGCACACATACCATCCATGACTGCATGTTCATACACTGAATGGAAAATGATTGGAAATCAGGTAGGAGCAGTGACTGAAACGGAAACAAAATATATGCAGGGATATCAAAACACTGAATACAATTTAGCATCCTCAGTTGTCAGTTAACAGAATACATAATAAGAGAGAATTGTTTTTTATTGCCTATGATCATCAGTAGTCTTCTAATGCAAAATATAATTAATTTATGTTGAATGCACACTCTAATATACATGTAAGGGAATCTCGAGGACTTTATACACTTCTCTGTCAATGTTAGCATGAACTGAATAATAGTAGTAGTGTAATCTACTTTATAGCAAAGGTTCAGGGCCGCTCAGACTGTGATGTGAGTGCAGTGTAAAGCAGCCTCCTACTTTGTATTAAATGAAAAGTGCATTTAGACAGTTTGTTTATCCTGTGAATGAAAGTTTCTATATATGTGCAGAAGAAACTCTTTGACATCAATTAAGTCTCATCAGGTTGCTAGCAGAATTATTTAGTGAGTCGGTATCCTTTGTTGGGTGAGAGTTGCATGTTTTAATTGCATGTATGCCATTTATAGACAATAAATGCATCTTTTGTGGTTATGTCCGAAGTTTGCATCATTGTTTGGATGTGTGGAGTGTGATAAGAAATCTCAGCCAAGCAGCCATCAGTTTAGCGGCAGGAAGGCTCGTTAAAGTGATGGGAGTTGTTTGCATGCGTTAAGGAAAAATAACCCTCAGTGATACCAGCGAGAGCCCAGGGACACACACTCTCACACACACATACAAGGAAACAGCCAAGTCAGGCTAACCACATTGCACTTGCTGGTAAATTGTGGTAAACAAATGTGGTAAACTCCTTGAAACACTTGATTAAATATTTAACAAAGGAAAGATGCAGAATGCCTCTGTGTACTCAGCTGCTCCATTTCTCTTTCAGAGAGATACCATCATGGCAAAGTACATCTATATGCAAAAGTGCAAAGTGAGCAGTTGTAAACTTTGCAAAGACAGTTTGTTCTTCACTGACCCAAGGCCTAGAGCTAAACAAGAGAGAGGTCACTGAGGACTTAGCCTATTACGATGGACTCAAATATCTGCCCTATATCTACTGGGTGGAAAAGAGAGAGCCATTTGAGACTATTTTAACCTCCGATCACATTGTTCTCCCTGCTGGGTTGCGCCATAAAAATGATAAACCTAACAGTTATAATGTAGCAGCATATATCCCATCACAACACAAAATCAGTCTGAACCACAAGTGGCTGCTGCTCATTGCTGCTGTGCTAAAATTGCACCTGTTTTTCTTTGTTTTTCTTTCTTGCCTCTCTCTCTGGCAGCACAGTAAAAAATTGAAATGTCATATAAAATGTGACAGGATGCTAATATGTGACTCCCAGAGGGCATCTGAAAGCGTTCGTGTTGATTTTGTAACTGTGGAGAGAGTCTGCATCCCTCCCATTTCCACCCCAGGAAAAACGAATTAAAAAAAACACTGAAAACTTGAGCAAGTTGAGGAATGCAAAAGAGGTGACACAAATTCAATTTCTAAAGCCTGTGGAATAACTACGGATAACACAATAATAAATAGTGCACATGATTAGCGTATCCTTCAAACTAGATGTGTTACTACTGCTGCCTGAAAAATCAAATGTGGAAAAAAGAAAACTAAGATTTGTTTAAATAAAGATGATATTTGGCTATACAGACAAACTTTTTTTTTGACTTACTGTAATTAAACGAATACAAAAATAATTCAGTGGTGGATAATAGCACACTTCATTAGAAGGATAAGAGGTTAATTTGCATTCACTGCTGGTACCCAGTTAAATCTAATAGTGGAAGTATACATGAGTTAAAAACAAATAAATGTTCAGATGGTCTATCTCTAAAACAAAGCAAGCAAAAACAAGTACAGCAGGCACATAGAAAAAAATTATTCAAAGTCATTAGTTCATTCATGATCAAGGATAACAGCTCAGAATTTCCACGGCTTTATTCGTGTTTATCAGCATGAAGAGCCAAATCTGTATTGTATATTTTTCATGAAAATGTGCGTAATTGCTTAGTAAACTGGTAAAGTAATTTTTCCATTTTCACTTGTTCACTGGTATTATTTTTTAGAAACAGCAGTTTTTGTAGCAAATGCAGCATAGAGCACTTTTTTATCTCTTATGTTGGCCATTTAAATAGTTCAGCCCTATCATTCATGTTTTATTGGTGTCTATTCCAAGCGTTACCAACTCCACTGGGGAACGATGAGTCACAGATTTTACCAACTGGGAGTTAAGAGAAGCCCCTCAAGGGATAAAAAGAAAAAACTTGAAGACCCAGTGGCCTAGAAGAACATCTCCCTTCTGTAAGGAAATGACATTTAGACAAGACAAAGACCCTGCAAATGGCCTTGGATACCACCATGCAACCTGGCACCTCGCCAGTGCCACATGAAAGAGGCAGATGTTCTTTTTTTGTCAGGAGGAGGGGGGCATTTTAATAAATAATTTATCCCTTACAACAACTAATCCAGGGGCGGATGTGGGGAATACATCTATTTCCCTCCCTCTCTTTTTATCAAAACACATAAATATCTGTTTAACTAGGGTGTTGAGATGCACAGCACGTCCTCCTGGCCCTCATCAAGCAGCATGCACACAGAAAGGCCATGTTAAGATGTAAAGGGGCAACCCACTTCCATAGGCCCGAACGGAAGAAAGTAAGGAGAGAGCGTATATGTGAGTGTTTAGAGGATGTACTGTATGCTTGTTTGAGAATATGTGCGTGAGCTAAGGGTTTGCTCCGCAAAAGCCAAAGTCAAACTCCAGTTAAGACTGTCAGCTGGAGGTGGACCAGGCACACACAATGCTGTCTAGTACTAATTAGTCTCTTCACCCAGTCAAGTCCCACAGCGAGGATAAATATACACATACGTAAAAGAGAGGGATAGAGGGAGAGACAGAGAAAGAGGGATTAAAAGGAAGAGTTGGTGACTTATTTTCAGTTTGACCTCTGGTTCCTATCCTAAAGAGAAAAGGTTCCTGGTGTTATGAGTGTGCGTGTCTCTAATGTGTCTGGTTGGCAGGAGGTTGTTTTCCACTGATCATCTTTACCCATCTCCCCCTGGGGCCTCTCATCACCTCCACCACACCAGCCACTCTATCAGGCTCAAGGTCAGACACGCGCACACACACACACACACACCCGCATAAATGACTACCACCCCACAACTTCAGCTCTTGATCGCTTGATCACCCCTTCCTCGCCTCCTGCTGCACACCCAGCCGACCCCCCACCCATCCTCCACCCACACCCTGCCTCACCTCTGCTCCCCTGCTCCCGCACTCTCCTTCCCCTGTCCTTCCCAGGATCCAGCCTGGCAGAGTGTGATGAATGGGACAACATTACTCTTGTCCTCTGTTGGCCTGGTTTAGCTGCTCCAGCCCATCTCCCCCCCGTCCGTCAGTCTGTCTATCTGTCTGTGTCCGTCTGTCTTTCTGGGTTGGTGTAAAACATAACGCTACTGCACAGCCTAAGCTCTAACTTGTTTTGGCGATACCACGATGGTGGCACATATAGGCTTTAATTTCTGCAAATAAGGTACAGAAATTAAGTACTTAGATTAGAAGGGAAATAGAATTTTTTCAAATTCTACATGTGTCTGTACAATTTGAACAACTTTTTTCTTTAAATCACGTCTTACTCCGGTTGAGGTTAAACTACATCTGATTGATCACCTCGGCCTGTGAAATCTGCTAACTTTGGCATACCTTTAATTACATATTCATGTTTAGAGACACACAGGCAATCGAAACAGCTGTAAAATCCACTGTCTTAAACTTTGTTTTGGAAGAAAAAAAACAACAGAACGAGAGTGCACTGCTATGAAGTGAAGGGATCACATCTTCAAAAAAGTAAATAAAATATGCATCCTCTCTGTGCTCATTACAGATTTATGACTCTTGTTAAAAGAAAAGGTGGCGGCTGCCTTCTTACATGTCTGACTTTCAAATTCAGACGACACTGCTGTCAAGTGTTGTGCTCCACATTCTGTCCAATGAGAGACCGGGAGGGCTGAGAGTGTGCTATCTTCAACATCTTATTCGGTGAGAGTCTCGAAGAGACTTACTTTGGGTGGATGAGAGCACAGAAGAACTCCTCACCTACAGTGCAAGGAGCGCTCGTCGTAATCCTTTGATGCATAGTTCATCAATCAAAAAGTTCAGTTGGTTCAGCCACTTGTGTGTATGTGATTCAGAACAATAACATTTGCAGGAGTAGACATTGTTGCATTAGGCGTAATGAGCATTGGGATTTGCTTGAGCAATATGAGATAGCTTTACTGTTCTTGTAGCAACTTTAAAGAAAAAGCACTCAGGCGCATTCAAATCACCCCACCAACCACAACACACACATGCACACACACTATACTACACACTCTGGGCACTAAAGTCATTAGAAAATTAGTTTGTTAGGTGCTTATTATCAGTGACTCAGGGGTCATAAGGTGTGAAAACAATCATTATTTTTGAGATGAATGTAATTAGTGCTTTTAAAAACAAGTCTGTGTTTTGGTTTGAAAAAAGTATTGTAAGCCACTCTGTGAGGAGATTTTATTACCTTATGGCTCCCATTACTGCAAAGATTTTATTTAAAAAAAGGAAACAAATACACTCAATTGACTCCCCATGTCACTTTTTATTACTCCAGAGCCAGAAGTCCCACCAGAAAAAACACAGTTAACATACCATCACACCTCGGTCTTGCGATGTAACAGGTCTACAGTGCTACAGGGAAGTCACACAAAAAGATAGGAGCAGCCTTCCATGCTGGAGCTCTCTTTGCTTCCCCGTCACCCTAAAGAGCAGGCACAGGCAGAGCCCTTGCGGTGGGTTTGGGTTGGGGGGGCCGAACGTGCAGCACGTGGGTGTTAATTGAGACGTGGACAGGGGACAAGTACTGTACACAAACCCCGACAGGACGGCAGACAGAGGCTGCTGGACAGACGATGAGCTAAAGAGGAAACCGGAAGACAGCGACATACACCATCGGGAGTCAGTGCCAGAGCCACACACATGTCCACTTACCACCATCGCTCGTATCCATTCAAAGTGCCAGGAAGCCAACATATCCTCGAGGATATGGTATTTATCAGGGGTGTCCTCCCAGGGGTCTGGTTTAGGGTCCTTGTGGATAGATTACAGTGAAATGTTCTCTTTACAACCCACAGAAATTAAAGTAAAAGGGTTAGAAAATGTGGATGTCTTACAACTGAGGTCTTATACATTTTTCTCACCAAATGCTCTGTAGAGACTAACAGTTAAGCACTGCACTGGAAACGGCTTTCGCCTTGCAGTGCTGACAAGATTTTTTTCCAGTACTCACCTTTTTTGTGCTTCAAAATAACTGCATCTGATGTAAAAGTGGATTGATTTAACAACCATTTCAGGCTTGTTTTTTCTTGGGTTCATTAGACTCTGACAAAGCCACATCCAGAGGAGCATGCATGTCCCTCATCGCTATAAAGATAGTGATGATTAGACTGTAACCTATACGAATATTGTCCAAAAGAACAAAAAACAGAACCGCACTAGGGGGAAAAACTGAGGAGAGAATGGCGAAAAACAGAGAATGAAGAAAGAGAGAAAGCAAAAGACAAAGCAAGAGATATGTATCTGGGGAGAATAGAGATAGTGAGAGACGATCCACTTGCTGTATGTGTGTGACAAAGAGGAAAAACAAACAAACAATGCAGTGTATTTTGCATAGAGAGACAATACCCCTCCATGCCTCTTTCACCCTCCTTTTTGTTTTCATTCCTCCCTCTATTAGCCAAACATGATTAAAATGCAGTTCCTACCAGCGTCTCTGCTGAACAACGGGGAAAAAAGACACTGAGATGGGAAGAAAAATGAAGCGGAAAAGTCAAAAGCATCTTTTACAGCGTGACACTTTTCATCCTTCGCAGGCGGTGAGAAGAAAAGAACACAGACATTCAAACTTTTTTCCCTTCCCTGCTCCCCTGCTTTGTCTCTCTCTCCCATTCTCCTCAGCAGCTGAAACCCCCCGATACCCGAGGACAACCCCACAGCATCACAAGCTCAATAGCCTCCCAAGAACAGCATTTCAGTCACACTGTTTTTTTTTCCAGAGCACTGATATAATTCCCAATGCTCTCTTTAGTCCAATTACATTATGCCATGTCACTATCTGAGCAATCGGCGCAGCGCCGTGACTGGGACTGAGAGAGGAGTGCCGAGGCTGGGGAAGGTGCTGCAGAGCTCCATATGCAATCTGGAGATAAGTTTGAAAACTTGCACTGTTCTTAACCAGATTCATACTGAGACAAAGTGTGTGCTTTGTTTAACTTTACATTGAGCAGAGAGCCCGGGTACCTGCTTAACGGTACACAGAGGAGACAAAAACTGAGACAGTCATGGGGAGAGAAAGACGACAGTCAGACAGATACAAACAGAGAGATACTACGACTTAAAATCAATAGTGGAAAATGGCTGAAAGGCCTGTAGGATCTGGTAATGTGTGCTAATACTCAGCTTTCGTTGGGAGTTACTTACTAGCCAGAGAACCATTGCTAAACGCACGCATGGGCAGCACTTTGTGTGTCTGTGTGTGTGTGTGTGTGTGTGTGTGTGTGTGTGTGTGTGTGTGTGTGTGTGTGTGTGTGTGTGTGTGTGTGTGCACATACATGTATGTGCATGAGTCATGCCTACAGGGAAAGCAGCAGAGGGTTAAATGGCTGTCTCAGCACTATGGATGGAAAGGATAAAGAGATACTGTGATGTAGGAAGATGATTGTGTGGCACGAGAGAAGAAGAAACACAGGATCACCAGCAAAATACTGAATCTCATATGTATAATAGGTTCGCCAGGAAGACCTTTAAAATACAAAACTGATATCTGTGTCATGGAAGATTTAAGATTTACATACTGTACATTATGGAAAAATCCCAAATTCTATGACTATAATGAGCTGCTGCCTCAATAGATCAATGATAACACTGAGAAACAGCCAGTAGGTTTAAACCCCAAAGTGGATGCCTTGAAGAATTGGGTCCATAAAAGACGACTAAAAATTCACATTTTCCAGGTCAGTGTGCTCACGCTAAGGCATAATGTCTGCTCTATATTTACTATCAGGAGAAAAGTAGTGAGAAACGAGGGAGGAAAAAGATTTTTTTCAGGTACATGTGGTGCGTCTGTGTGTGAGCGAGATATTGACAGATAGACATAGAGGGAGAAAGAGAGAGGGAGTGCACCGAGCAGTAAGCCCGTGAGCAGGACATGATTGCAGTGTGTATCTTATCTGTGTCAGGTCCTCCTGAGGCTAGTGGAGCCTAGCTGAGCGGAGCACAAGCGCTTCAGTGACCAGTCAACCGTGTGAGGGTAATCTCCTCACTCCTTCAGTCTGTCTCTCTCTCATTCACTCTCTCTCTCCATTTTCCAGTAAGCCCCCCTCTGGGAGGCAGCTGAGCAACACACACACACGAGACGCTCACACAAATACACAAACACATTTACACACACACACAAGCACTCACAGCCATTCACTGCCTAAAGGTGATTGTCTCATGCCAGCTCCGGACAGCGAGCCCACAGGTGAGAAGAGACATCACAGGCTGCATTATACAGTGAAGCCAGCAGCCTGTAAATATAGGGTTGAGTAGTGTGATTTTACTATCTCACACTGATTAAGTTTTAATCTGAATTTAAAGATCCTGAAAGGGTCCGTAAAGGACATATTTTTTAAAACAAAAATACATTTTCCACGCTATTTTAGAGACAGAATTTAGTGCAGATATTTTGACAAAGCAGAAAGTCACAGGTGTAACTAATGACATTAAAATTAATATTACTGCTTTGCACTTTTAATCAGGTCCAGGGTCGATGATCTCAGCTCAACCTGTGTTCAGTATTTCTTATTATGAAAACCTACTCTTAGATTAAGGCAAAGAGTAAAATAATAATAATGCGTCAGCAGCATATTTTTTTAAGTGAATACATTGCATACAAGACGCTCGTTGAAAAGGGGTTCTACATAGAGCCATGGCATTTCTTTAGAACTATTTAATCTATGAAAGCCCTACATACAATAAAAACTCCTTCAATGAGCCATTCATTCTTTCAGATGGAATATGTGCATGTTATTTCTATGTGTATGACTAAAATAACTTTGTGTCTTATATTTATGTCTTGGATCAATAAAGGGAAACAGTACAATCTGCACTTGCCACCGTAGTTTTCGTGAAAATAGAGGTTAAAAACCGGGGCATTATACTGCTACCATATTTTATGTGTAGATGTGTGTGCATGTATGTGTGTGCAGATAATACAAATCAAGCAACATTCCATGCTGAAGGTCAGACACACACAAACACAGTGTGTGAAGGAAAGGAGGAGGGAAAAAATTGTTCATGTCTAACATTCTTTCACCCTTCATGTGCCTGCCTGCTTGGCTTTAACAACTCAGCCGTCCCCATCAATTAGTCTAGATGCTGGACTTTCATTGAGATTAAGTGACTAATATCAGTGCTTGCTCACAAGAAAGACACTTTTCACGTCTGCCCAACAATCTGTTAAGTCAAAACACATGTGGTGATCCAAGGCAAAAAGCCTGCAAGGGGTCTTCTATGCAATGAAAAACAGGTGTTCTACTTTTTGGCCATGTAATACCCCATTTAGCCTCTGGAGCAAAGGTTATCCAGCTAATAGCTGCCTTGTGGTGCACTGGGAAGAGCTATGCACATGGCCGGAGTAAACATCTGGGACGGATTGTACATACTTGCAACATATGCTTCAAGTTCAATTAAAATGAGGCCTTGGCACATTTATTAATCTTTTTTCCTCTCTTCTCTCTCTCTCTTGCTCTCTCTCTTCTTCCCACTCTCCCCTATAGGCCTGTGCCATAAAAGAGGCCTCCTTTGACCCGTCCTTCATACTTACTCATACGATCTGAAGCTGTAGCTCATATCCAATGTAAAAGACCTCATATCCGATGAAAAAGACAAATTTGCTAAGCCTTGAAACTCCATTTGTTCTGCACTTAACCAGGTTGGAGGGAGAGCAAAAGGAAGAGAGTGAGTATGTGTCAGAATGAAAGAAAAAAAAAAGGCAAGGTAGGGGACGACTGAGGAAAGGGTAGAAGGAGAGTGGGAGGAGAGCGAGATGTAGGCGAAGAAAAAAGAAAAATGCCCCCCTTTCAACTTCCCTACAGCTCAAATGAAATGCTAACAGTTGAGAGGAGCAATAGATCAAAATGTATGAAGCCAGAGTTGGTAAATTGTAGCCTTTGTGGCAGCTGTGCTATCCAGCATCCCAGCCCTGTGTGAACAGAGAGCAAGGCCTTCTTATTTGGAATAATCAGTTTGGCACCAAATCTGACAGAGGCCGCACAAGCTGCTTCTGCACCTCATTTCAATATGAAAGTCCAAAATGTATTTCATATAATCTGCAGCTTTTCAAATGCCTGTATTTTATTTTTTCCATGAGAGGAGGTAGGAAATGCAATGAAGGAGGACAGATGTAAAGAAGGGGTAAAAAAAAAAAAAAAAAGGTTCAAGGTTGCCTGGTGCATATCTTTAGTCTGTACCCTGCTGTACATTTCAGCCTTGGAACTTCACAGCCATGCAACTTTGCCTCTGCATCACTGTGGGAGAGGGTGTAATGCGCACATATCTTTGTGCGCTCATCATCCAACTGGTTGCCTGGCTGAGTGATTGCTTGACTGGCTGACTTGTTATTGGGATGACTATTTGACCATCTGTACAATAAATGTGTTTTTTTGTTGCAAGCGAACGCTTACTAATCTTTTAAATGGGGAAAGCTGTGGTGAGGTTGTTGTTGTTGTAAAAGTAAATTCAGCCAACAGCGTCCTCAAGCACAATTAGATGTCCAACATCAAATTGACTGGCCCATTCCAAACAGTCAGCTTTCCTCCCAAAAGATTACGAAACCAGACCGTGCAAAGCACCGCATCTCAGCATATGTGTATGCCTATAGCGTGGCTGTAAGGCATCGACTATCAGCCTAAGTCATTTCAGTTTCCAGATTGTCCAAGGTTTTCACAGTAATAGATCTGGATTTCACTCAACGTATAATGCTGTCCTTGTTTCACACTGCTTGAGACTCATCAGACTGGAGTATCAAACAGAAAATTGCTTTCATTTCCAAACTGACTCACAAAAACCAAGACAACACAGTGGGTGGATAAAGAGCTGTACAATTTCAATTACCGTTCCCAAGTGGAACATTGACAAGGAACTGTATTGTATCCAGTGGCATTTGCTTCAGTAGCTGTTCCTACAGTGTAAACGAGCGGAGGCAGTAAAGCAGCCACCTGTTGTTACCTGATAGTGTCTGGACAAGCCCAGATGCTGTTTTACTGGGACATAAAGGAGCAGTGAATGGACCTAAATAGCTAACTAAGCACTTTATATGGGCGCATGTTCTCAGGAAGAAGTAAAATGTTAGCGACGTAAATTCAACATAGTGTTGCATGTACAGAAATATAAGGGCAGCGCACCAAACTGGATTCAAAGACCAAATCAAAGCAAACCAAAAGGAGGAAAGGTGATGAATGTGCTCTGTATATGCAGACAGAGAAAACTTTTGAAAAGGTTAAAAGGTTGTACAATCTGTAAACATGTGTTTGCGCCTCAGGCAGTGAGAATAACTGAACGGGGGAGGAGATGGGAGGGGAAGATGGAGTCATTTCGTTAGTCTGTTTGTGTTTCCGGTCTATGGAGCAGTGTCAACCCCTCCTGAGGCAGTGGGTGTATGTGTGTGTGTCTGAGTGCATCCCTGACACAAGACATAATTACCTTGTCATCTTTGTCAAAATCCTCATCTTCATCCTCCAGCAGGTCCTCCACGGCTTGCTGACAGTTGCAACGGAGGAAAGAGAAGAAAGAGAAATAAAAATGTTAATGTAGCAACTACAGTTCAGATAAACATTAGATAACACAGGGTTAACATCATCAGAACAGCAAAAGAGGCATTTTAAAGCTGATTGGTTATGCTTATGTCTGGCAAGAGTTTGTTAATGAGTATGGAAAGCATGAAGATAGCACAACTATTGGATTTGTGAGTGCTAATATGTCATAAGCTTCAGAATGGTTCTGAATTAGAATTTAATTTTAGAAACATTCTGTTGTTCAAATATGTTGACACTTCTGGAAATGTAAGCAAATGCTCTGGCTTTGAATTTCAACGGGCTGAGGATTAAAGTCTATTCATCCACTCAAATCGCATTGCACAACAGCATTCAAATCTTACAGCATTCAGAAGGACAAGACAGCAGAGCTACTTTTCTTCTGATTCTGCTCGATCTCGTCTGACCTCCTTAACCTTTGCACTCGTGTCTCACCTCTACCTCCAATTTCTCTACGTTCACCTTCGTATCGTCTCACATGCTCTCATACAACGATGCTCCACGAGAGAAGACAGAGGAAAGCCTGAAGCACAGAGAGCAAGTCACAAAGAACACCAACTATTTGCTTCAGTGGTCCACAACAGATGAAACTGGAGCTGGTGTAACTCTGAAGCCCCAAGACACCCTGAGACATACTGTACAACATGAAGAAAAATGACATACTGTACAACAAAGAAACAACAAGCACAAAGCACACATGGACACAAATATTGTACAACACAGTGTGCAAGTTGTAGCTTTTTTTTTTAAATTTTGTGATATAGTTTTTAAATACACATTAAAAGACACTGAGATGTAAGAAAAATGGTGCTATTGAAAAGGCAGTCCTTCACATCCACACCTACATCAGTATGTGAAAGCAAGCTAATAAACATATGTAACAGCATAAAAGGAAAACCCTGAGCCAACAAGAGCAGTTCAACTATGTCTGATTAGTGTTCAGTGATATGATACTTGAGTGAATTTGTCATGGTTTACCTCTAATTTGTCACGCTTGACAGATTTTTGCGCTGGTACTTTTGTACTTTTATCCTTGTAACATTATGAGATGTGTGTGTTCTTTCGTTTTGTTCCTGACATGATGGTAGCACTCAGGCATAAATGAATGACTTAATTTGTCATGTTTCCTCTAAGTTGTCACACTTGACAGGTGTTTTTTCTGCTACTTTTTGTACTTTTATCTTTGTAACTTCCAGAGAGGCCTGTGGTCCGTTGTTTCTGACATGGTGTTGGGCGTGTGGCACATATTGCATCCACACCATGGCCTCAGCAGTGTACACCTGCAGTTCACTTGATGTCAAGCAATGATGCAATGTTCAGTTGACGAATAAGTACTATAAATATATTTGATATACAGTAGAGCAGGTATTAGTTGCTGGTATAATTTTTTCCTTGGTATCCTTATCTCAAATAAGAACACAATAAACCCTGATCGCTCTGACAGATTGCTGCTTTGTTTAAGGTGATGCCTCCTCCCACTGGCAAATGTTTTCCCCTCCATTTAAAACATATGCTTTTTCCGTGACACTTGCCGGCTTGTGGCACTGCTGTAGGAAAAGGAGCACATGTCCAGACTATGGCAACTCCCACACTTAGATTTATTATCCAATAGATTTAAAACCATGTTCAACCACTTATGAAATGGCAATTCTAAATTTGGTCTAGGTTGACAACAGCTATTTCAAATATTACTATTTTTATAATTATTATTATATACTCAGTAATTATTGAGTATTTGTCCATTTTGCCTCTGATGAAGACACAGCAATGTTGAAACAAATGTCTGCTCACAAAATTAAAGACTAATGTGCTCCAGTTTCCCTTTAGTTTGCTGTCCTTGAGCTGAGAAGTACCTGATTCAGCTGGATTTTGCAGGACAATGCTCAGAAAACACTGTTGAAACCTGAATGGGTCTCTGTAATTCTGAATCACACAGGCCAGTGCAGCATCATATCCACCCTCGTTCTGTCAATCACACATTATGGCTACAAGGTCATATTGTTGCTCACAATTTACATAAGCAAACACCCATATCATAAGCCTCACAGCTGTCAACCTCAGAATTCATCGGCTCTCATTGTTGCTTTGTGTTACCAGCCCCAACCCCCAAAAACCTTCACCCAGCTCTGACATCACCACAACCCCCTTACCACCTTCAGAACAGCACAAACTAGTTTGGAGAAATCCAAAAATCATTACTTAAGACAATAGCTTTTGTCCTTTTTGTTTTTCATTGGAATAAGGGGGGAAACTATGTGGCGGCTGACATAAGCCTCTTATGTAAATGCAGCTTCCCACACAAACAAAGAGGAGTTCAGAACTGCAGAGTTGAGAGGGTAGAATCAATAGTGTATGCGTGTGTGTTTGTATGTGTGTTCTATCAATAGCTCAGAATCACTAGGGCAAAATGTCATATATATGTATGCATGGAACTCCTCATTTTCACTGTCTGACTTTATAGCAACTGGTTATTCCCAGTTCACTCCATCACTGTCTAGTCAAATAAGCTTGACTGTTCACATTTGACAATCTCTTTATTGATACAGAATACATTTAGTTCTACACTATACAAACACAACAGAGGGAATTCTTGTACTCAGCCACGGCAAAAGATGTAGATGTGATACTGTAAAATGAAAGCCTTCTGGCATCTCTAAATAAATGAACTATAACTGTTTATAAAGACATCATGGTTTCCTCTAAATCCTTTCACCCATGCCAAAATACAAATATAATGGAATCCTCCACACAGAGGCTTTACTAGGGCATGCCTGGCACATGCTCCAAACTTTAAACAAAGGAATGAGCATGAGCTAGCTGGAGAAGCATGACCTAGAGAGACAGAGAGAATGATAGAGTCGTTTGTCTCCCTCTGCTCTCCGCTCTGCTCTCTCCCTTCTATCGCCTCTGGTTACAGAGAGAAGTCATGTTTCCTGCAATGAGACACAGTGTAAAATTAATAAATAAAAAGACATGGAACATGTCATCTGCCCTGAAGATTGCCACGGCTAAATGCGCGCACTGAAGCTACTGTCTCAGTAAGGGAGGATATAAATTACCTCAGTGCAGCCGATGAATTCCAAACATCTTTCTTTCCTCCTCTGTATCCCTCTATCTCTCCATCTATTTGTCTCATTCTTTCCTCTTTCTAAGACCTGTTTGGTGTATGATATCATTTGTCTGCTTATCCCCCCATTATCATGTTGTTTGAATTACTATCATTATAGCACGGCAGCATCAAAGCCTTGTTGTCGACAGGATCGCGTAGGGCTCACATTGCCTGCAGAGCTGCTCCAGTCAATTCAGTATCTACTGAGGTGAGGATTAACATATTCAGACCTATTCAAATGATACAGGGATGATGCGGGCTACTCATACAGATTACAATGTGCCCCGTAAATACATACATAGATGATGATAATATAAAATACACACAAAGAACAGAAGTGTGCACAATGACATTGAGAGTTCAAATGGCTCCGAAAGTATGAATGCATCCGTTTGCCCTTATCTTAGGCCTAAGAAAAAAAAAGATTTGCAAGAATTATGTTTGTATTCACATCCATCACAGGCTGTGATACTTCACGGCTGTACTTCCCATCAAGCCAAAACACTGTCTTTGAGGGAAGAACTGCTACACAATAAATTTAAGGACACTGCATTTAAAACAATAGAGCAGCCACAACAGATCACAGAGGTGGTGTAGTATCCCTTTGTTTCAATGTCTAGAATTCATTGTTGTATCCTTGCTGACTATTGTTTCGGTCTACTTGGTGATTGATACTTGAAATACTTAGAATTCTGTTGAATGTCTGGAAGCTTCATGCCAGCACTAATTTACATTCATCCTTACAGGGTCAGATCTTTGTGTAACATTTAGTCTTGTTTTTTGCCAGCTCAAATGCACAGTGCTCACTAAAATCTGCGATTAATTGTGGTAAAAAAAAAAAAAAAAAAAGGCTGGTAAGAAAGAGGACTGTAAGGTAGACAAAAAGTTCAGAAAGTGTTTCAATCTGATGTTTTCCTGTTTGAGCAAATGCTTACTATATAGGCAGATTGACTGTTAAAAGAAAGATTAAAATGTTTAGTGATATAGCAAAAAAAAAAACTTTTGCAAGAACTGTCTACCAAATAGAACCCAAAATCCACAGGAAGCCTCTTGCACAACTTCAGCAGTGCAACAGCACCCCTAGTGTGTTTTCAAGGACAGAGAGCAAACTCTCAGGGTCACAAGGAATTATTACTGTGATCTTCAGCGGTGAATGTGCTCATAAGCCCTTTAACTTAAATCATAGTGTGTAACTGTGTAGTACCTGGAATACAGTATCTTCAATTTAAAATTGGCCAGTCTTGATTCATGTCCAGTTGTATCCTCCTCAATCCTCCGACTCAAATGAAGTTAACTATATCTTTGATGTTGGAGGATTAGCCATGTGGCTGTACCTTACAGAATTTATCCCTTACCTGTGATACAAGTGAAAAGAGCCCAAACAAGTTTTAAACTTAAAGGTTACAGGCAAGAATAAAACGGGTAGACAAACATGGAAAATATATAGCAAACAAGTCGAAAGAATAGGATCTTATCAATTAGCTAGTCATATAGATTTATAATTCACTACTATGCTATATGGACACATGGCATACAAGAGAATTCAGAAGAAGTCAGGGGAAAAAGTGCTTTGAATGGATGGATTTCATGGAAATAAAACTGAATAGAAACTGTCTGGATCAATGACACTCCACAGAGGGTAAGTAAAATTCTTCTACCTGAACTAGTAGCCACATCATTTTCACCCTTCCTCTAAAATGCCTCTCAACTCACTGCTCTGTCTCCCTGGCCGGACTGAGTTCCACTATTTCCCCTCCTCTCACCTTCCCAATGACAGCCGCAGAGGGAATTGACGCCGAGGCAGACATCCTGGTGAACATGAAGATATACTTTTTCCTTCTTTTTTTCTCCCATTCCTCCATCCCTCCCTCCGTCCTCCTGCTGCTTTTCCTCTTTGATACGTGAGGGGGTTTTAACCTCTCCAGCTGCTGAGGTTTGGCCGAGTAGCTGGCTGGGGGATCTCAAGGCCCTACTTGGTATGCACTATCCATGAGTGCATGTGTGTGTGTGTGTGTGTGTGTGTGTGTGTGTGTGTGTGTGTGTGTGTATGTGTGTGCATATTGCCTACACCACAGTTTCTGCAGACTGGGGGAGAGCTGTGCTTCTGATAAGCCTGAGCCTGGTTGACCCATGCAGGCCCTTCACAAGCTGTCAGAGCCGTGGCCCTCAGAGGGGGGCCCTTCCATCTGTACTGCCCAAGCCAGGGCTCACCCAGCATGGGGCTAGATAGGGGTGAGGCTGAGGTGCTACCAGAGCTGGGGGCTGGTGGTAGGGGTGAGAAGGGCAGCTCCATTTTCATGAAAGCAGCACCAAATTTGTGGGCACTGGAAAAGATTGAGTTTCAGGATTGTACTGTAGCACTGCTAACTCATACGCACAATTCATATTGCTTATTTACTGACAAATCAGCGAGCGTGTTTTGTCAGAGATTAGGCAGCTATCCAGATAAAGTCACAATTCTGAAGGCTCCATTGCCATTGCGGAAAGTACATAAATATAGTGATGTTTGTCCTTCTCAGACAGATAATACTGTTGTCTCTTTTTGTTCCCCCACATTCAACTGTGCAAAAGCACTCTAGAGCTGGTAACATACTTAATGTTCAATCTATTGCACACAAACGCACACATCTGTAGACTTAAGCTCAAGGTTTAAACTGAAAAACTCACAAACAGCTACAGTGGGTGTACTGTAAAGACAAAACAACAACAACAATCACTGAGGCAGACACCCCGAACTGCTGACGTTGTTAGCAAAGAGCACAGACAGTTACAAAGGTTCAGTGTGATGAAGGGAGTTAGACAAATGGAGGGGGGGAGGAAGAGAGACAACATGATGAAAAAGGAGGTTGGGAGGATTCTGCAGTGGCATCGCTGATGCTCCCGATGCTCCCGTCCCGCTTCAAACTATGCCCGTTGCCTGTCTTTCTGCCTGCCAGCCTGCCATCCTATCTGCCAGTTTAGCAGAGACAGAGAGGCAGCGAGAGGAGCAGAGATGAGCGCGGTGATGCCGGGACGGCACGGGGGAAATCAGCGGGGCACAGGCGCTCCCAGTTAAAAGTGACATGACCTTTTGATTTTGTCACCTGTCACCAAATGCCATGTCTGACTCCGCACTGAGGAGTGCCTGCCATCCACCGCTGCTTTCCTCTGCCTCCGTCTTTCTGTCGCTCCGTCTCTCTGAACGCCTCTCTGTCTTTTTCTGTCTCTTGCTCCCACTCCATCTCCTTTTCTCATTCTCCTTGCCTTTCCAGAGTTGTGGTTTTATGGGGAAAAAGTGGAGGTGTGACTTTCTGGTGGAGCTGAGGCATAATAGGCAGCACTCGTCTGTTCCTTGGAGCTTTCTTAATATTTTCTCTTCTCTACCTGTGTTGTGCATGGCTCTTAATGAGGGCAGATGTCAAGGCACAGTGTGTTTAGAGATGCAGAAAAGTAGAGGGTTTTTTTAGATGCAAAATCAGGGAGAAAATAGAATAGATAAAAATGGCAATGAAGTCTTGTTCTAGAAATAATACAATGTTCAAATAAAATCAGATAATATTACTGTCTTGGAAATAAAGCCGATTCTGTTTACACTAATGAACAATACACTCCTGTCACACTGAGCACTTCACAGTCAAGAAAGATTACTAGAACTACACAAATTTAAATAAATATAACATGATAATTTTAGCAGAACACCAGAGTCAATTATTTTATTTTAATGAACAACTAAATGACAACTCCAACACAAAGATTAAACTCTATATTTGTTTTTATGGAAATGTTATCTTGCTCAGGATGTAAAGTGATTTGAAAGTAGTCAGCTTTCTTGCCACTGGAGGCAAGTCTGTAAGTGTGAAGTGTCTTGAGGCCATTAAGGTCTTCTCTTCCATAATGGGTTGGCGGATCCATTGGGTGAATCAATGTAATGGTCTGAAGCATGGGATAAAGAGGATGGTCCTCCAGTGTGACGATGCCTAATTGCCCATCATCCTGTGGTAGAAAGAGACATCACCGTGTTCCATATGTACCCTCTACGACAGCCTGCACTGAAATTAACACCTTCATAACATCTGGTAAGGGCTTTTCTGGGCCAAGAGAACGGCAAGGAAGGATTTCTATTGGGATGTGTCCCTGCTTGTTAATCTCAGTGCCCATCATATACATTCATGCAAGCAGGAACACACATGAATACGACACACTGCTATGAAAATCTTCACGCCCGCGTGCATATGCATCTCACAGCCTTTTTCCTCCTCCAGCAGAGCTGCCTGTCCTCTGGTTGACCAAGTCCAGCCTACTGGCAGCTTTCTTTGCAACAGGCTTGGGATGGATCCAAGCTCCAAATTGTTCCAGGTTTCCAAACAAGAGAGAGATGGAGAGAAGAGGGTCATGTCATTAAAATGCTCCTCCACCTCCCAACAATAGTGGACTCCACACAAACGCAGAAGGACAGGATGAGCCTTGATAACACATTATCGGCTTTGAACATCAAAATAAAAACAGCATCAACCTCGGCATAGATTCTAAAGCATAAAAGGTCCTCTTGTTTATTTGTTTCAGAGAGCGTGTTACAGCATGACACACAGGTCAGCTAACAGTGTTGAAGAGTCAGCATTCGTGGGTCAGAGTGCTACATGATAAGAGAGGAGGTCGGGGACCTTGCTGGTGCAGTGCCTCCTTTAATCGCTGTTCTAAGGACGTTCTGACTGCTTAGCAGGTACTGGTCAAGGTTGGGGCTAGGGTAAGGAGCGCTGATCCGGGATCTGTTTGCAAAGCAGCATGTAACCACACAACAGTCAGTGACCCTGAGTGGTGAATTACAGCGTGTAGAGAGGACTGTGTTTGTTTATTTGCTATAGACAGGGCTATGGACTGTGGTTGCGGTGTAAAATCGGAGAAGGCTCCTCACATTGAACCCATCAGATGAAGCAAGTCCAGTTCATTAGGAAGTCTGTACTCAAGTGTACGCTTTTGTTTTTTTTCGTTTTCTCTCATTCTTCCCCTACCCTACCCCTCTCTCTCTCTCTCACCCTTCAGAGTGAGTTCAACAGAGATTCCTTTGGCATTACCCTCACCCCGGACTGCTGGAAAACCGCAGCGCTCCGGATGCTGACCCTTGCTCGGCTCAGCACAATGCTTTAATTTGCTGTGTTGTTTAAAGTAATTAGAAAGCCTTTTCCCCCTGTTTTCTTTTCTATTCTTTTCAGTTCTCTGCCAAGTGCAAGAGGGAAACAGTGAGTCGTCCATGACTTCAGCTTGATAAAGACTGAGAAGAGGAATCCAGGGGACCGGGAGAGGAAGCAAAGAACACAGATACTGTATGCTCTCGCTGTGCCCACTCCTCCTTCCCCCCCTGCACCGCTGCAGATTGGGAAACTGTCTGAAAACAAACAGGGACAGGACTCGAGGGATACTAGTGACTGAATGTGTGAGTTCGAATGTGTGTGTGTGTGCGTACACAGCATTTGCAAACACAAATGCCTGAAAACAATGAATGCTTACATCGCACATTACTTTGACTGTATGTAAAACTCTTATTTGACATAAGACAGTAATATCGGGACTGAAAGAGGTAAAGAGTTTATTGCGCAGCAAAAAGAGAGGGTTCATCACATTCACCAATCCTTAGGCAGTAAGATTGCAACGCAGAGACAAGAAGGACAATGATTGTCAGAGAATTTTCTTTGTGTCGCCCCTGCTGCTCTGTACTGTTCAGCGCAACTGTCACAGCAGCAAGAAAAGGAGCATTAATGGTGCTAATCTTTGACAATTAATCCCACTTTCATCAGATATATTGTTGCAGAGAACGTCTGCACACGCTCATGCATATGCACACTGAACAGCAGATAAAAATACACACACAGACAACTTTTATCTCTACGTGCACACGCTGTATTTCTCCACACACATGCAAGTACCAGGCAAACACACACCTGGAGTCAGCCATTGAAAAAATATGTGGTGCAGATTACTGATCTAAATGTGGAAGTTTATGTCAATCAAATTTGTAGTGCTGAGATGCTACTATGACAGTATCAGATCTTAAAACAGTTAAACTCAAAGATTGCATATTTCAGTAAAGTATTAAGTGTTCATATCTTCTCTCGTCTGTAAGCACAGAACATTTTTGTAGAACTAAGCAGAACAGTGTGGTCATACTAAAAAGCACTTGCCATATGAGAATCAACAGTATGAACATGTCCTAATGTTCCAACCAATTCCTGTGATACTTGAGACACAATAGTCCCTTTCAAGTGAGAAAAGCAATTCCACATGAAGTGGGAGTTACATGTACTTACTCGTATGTGAAGTGAGTGCCACATTATGAGAATATGTAACCTTTGTTGCCTCACTTTACTTAGGAAGTACACGGGAAAAGAATATCATTAGGTCTGGATAAATACAAGCAGCAGGTAGGGGGACAAATCATCCTGCCGGGTTTTGTCTTAAGGCATGTGGGATTTTTTTATCAAGCAATGTCGCCATCTACAGGTGAGGAAAAGTGTCCTCTGAAATTTAAGTCTGTCATTCACAAATTGTTTATTTTGTCTGTGAACTTAGTAACAGTTTTAATCCTAGACAGCGCTATTTTCAGTTTAAATATCCTACTTTTAAAATATGAACCAAAAACTACAGAATAAAAAAAAAGCTGTTATCAAACAACAGAAGGCTTGTATTTGTGTCATTTTACTCATTTTAATGTCAACTTTTTAAATGAACAAATATGGAGAGAGGCTTATGACTAGAGAAAATGAGCTCTTTAGACTCACCAAATAGATCTGTGCTGTATGTTATGTACAATTCGGATCTAATTCCATTTCTATGTGTAATATTACAGAGACACACAGCTATTAGATTTGCTTCATTATAATGACTGAATTTAATACCTCTTCCCAATCCAATCTAACCCAAAGAATCCTTATGAAGAGATAAATATACATATAAAGAAGGCGAGAGACTGCAAGAAAATCTGAAGTCTGTTAACTGGTTATTTCCAAGTGAGTCTTGGAAAAAGGCACTTATTAAAATTAATCACTTCATTGTTCACGCTCACTCCATAGTCCAGCTCTCTCTCTCGTTTTCACTCTCTACTCTCCAAATGTGCCTGGCCATGATTAAAACATGTCTGTTTCTCCATGACATTGCTTTGACATCATTTAATTGGTATAAGAGATAAAAATAAATGAATTAAATAAATATACTACCAGGTAAGTGGCGTAACATAGCTCAAGGTGACAGCCTATTATTTCTTCCTTTTCTTTGCCTCAAAGAAGGCATAGTGAGGAAAGTGAGATTGCACTGAGAATGCAGCTCCTCATGCGGCAGATGGAGTTTTTTTATTAAGAAAAAAAAATCTGCAGAGATTTTTTTTTTAATGAAATTCTAATTCTGCTTTGTGAGTGCAGTTTAATCGAAAGGTATATTCTGACATTTCCCCCCAAAAGTATGGCACTTTCTCATTCATCTGTATATCTATACCAATTATGTATTGTTTCTATAAAGTCTAGAAATGAATGTATATAAAATTAAAGACATAAAAGAATCAGGAGCGTAATGTCTCAATAACACAAGCGCGGCTGAATTTTAACCCTGCGTTGTGTGTGGAAATAGGCTTTTACAGTGAAATGAAAGAAAGGCGGAGGGATATCGAGAACGGGAAGGATGGGGTTACTCACCACATCTTGCCTGGTATCCTTCCCTGACGCAATGAGGATGTAGTTCCAGACCAAGGGCAGCAGCAAAGCCAGGGGAATCATATAGAGTTCAAAGTTCCAAACAACTATGACAAAAAGCTGTCGAGACAAAAAACAAAACAAAACACAAAACGGTTGGTAAAAGAAAAGTGAAAACACATACGGGAGAACAGTGTGGGCTAAGAGTGTATACATTCAGTACCCCATACTGACGCTCAAAAGGCAAACCCTTGAGAACGTAAACTGGCCATATGTGTGATTGGAAACAACACACATTCATATGCAGAATTATAAACTCCACAGAGTAAAAGTGTAAGGCTGTGCTTCAACAAAGGTACGGACCCGGTGTTGGTGAGTCGAGGTCCAGCACCCTGACCCTCAAAGGTTTCTGGGTCTCCAGCTGTGGAGGAGGACGATGAGGAGGATGAGCTTGAGCCGTCAGAGCCTCTTTCCTTCATGCCAATCATCCCCGAGTCTGAGGTCATGTATCGTTTCAGCCACAGCGCGTCAACGCTGACCCTTCTATACTCAATCCCAAACTCCAGCATATGATCTCACACACCCCACAGCCCGAGTCCCTAACCCTGTCACTCCAAGCCCCAATACTCTCTCCAAACCCAAAAGACTCTTATGCCCCGTCTCTAACCTCCTCTGCACCCATCTGCCAAAACCATAACCCCTATACCTCCCCTCTCATTACCAAACAAGAAAAGTACCATCTGAAAATTAACCTTTCCTAAAACCCTGTATTCTGGTTTTGGCAGGGCTCCTTAGCCTCTGACAACAGATTACTGTGATGGTAGTGAGAAGATATCTGTGGGAAAGTAAAATTGCTAATGATGGAAGCTTGATATTTTCTGGCAGTATTGTGTCAATTGTGAGAAAGCAATGTGTCAATTGTCGTTAAAATGTTAAGAGAGATGGGGAATTGTGTGGGAATACAATCTGTCAGAAACAAACAGAACAAAAGAATATTTATCTTTTCTAATAATATCATGTTTAAGTATACAGAGATTTTTCATGATTGATAAAACCTCGGCAGCAATTATAACAAATGCTGAAAATGCAAACCATGCCTAATGCTCAATCTCCTCCAGCAAAACATATTTATCAAATTCAAGTACAAGAAATCCATTATTTCAAATATGAGCAAAGAAGATTTGAAATTAATTACTGTCTGTATGGAAATACATCCCTGTTAAACAATCAGTTCTGATGGGAAACTTTAAAGAGTGGTGAAATTGAGACTATTACTGTATAAAGCAGATTTATTGGTCTGTGTACCACTTATGATCTATCCTGTTTGGCTGAACAACATCAACAAGAGACAGAGGAGGCTTAATAATCAACAATCAAATTGTTTTATTTCTGTGTTTGTGTGTGAGAGGGAAAGAGAGGGAGAGAGGGGAGACTAAAATCAAGCCCTTCATTGTGTTTGCAGTCTGAGGTTAATGTGAATATGAGGTTCAACAGCCCCTAAAACAGTGTGTATCCAGGACTGCTGTCACTATAGTGGAGCCAGTCGGACACTAAACGGCACAAACACACACACACACTTGTGTGCACTGCACTGTTACGGACAAACACGTGAATGTGTGAATGATTACAAACAGCTCCTTACAATAACAACACATTTAACTCTACTTTTTCACTTCTCATGTAGGAAAGTTTGAAAGACTTATATTGAAACTTTTCAACTGAATTATAGCTTCATGTAAAATTAACTAACAGACACTGCATATACAAAGCAAAAAAAGAGACATAAATTAAACATTAGAAATGTCCAGTGTATCTGCATAATGCTTACAGCAAAATTTCTTCTTCAAATAAACCTGAATGGCCTTGGTGCAACAACCAAATCTCCCATAAGGATCGAAATCATTCTCTGTCTCTCTCAGGCTCAACTTCTCTTTCTCGCATACACAGAGTCTTCCTCTGATACAGCTGTGTAGGAGAACTGCAAAGAAACTATTCAATAATTCATATTTGGATACTAATAAGCAACAAAACAATTTCCCTTCATTCATCATAAAAAAAGCTGTTAGGACCATGAAAGATCAACAATAGAAACTTGCATACAGACCAACACAACAGCACGTATTCACAGAAATTTTCTCTAAGAAAATTCTAAAATTATCCATCTTCCTACAAATTATTCTAATTTGTAAATCTGTATGAGCTGTAACATTGATAAACACTGGAATAATCTCCAAACAATGTGCGATAGAGGTGCAGACATTTGACTTCAGTTGAACAAACAAAGGAGCTTGTTTTTAAACCTATTCTGGTAGAGGCTATAAATAACTGCTCAATTACAAAGATCTTCATGCAGATGCACATACGCTCCTTTCAAATACGCTGCTATAAATATAACTTACAGGAGAAATATGCTGCATTGTAAATATACTTAGTGTCTGGTTGTCTTATCGTTCCCAGTATTATCACAGCAGAGAAATTCATTCACTTTACTATCCTGATGATTATAGTAAACCTTAAAACCCTCTTTTATATCTTTTCAATGTCACTTTTTTCTCCATTTGCCTGAGGCTATTTAACATGTCATCCCCCTTTATTCCTCTTCCATTTGGTTAAAGTGGCTGAGGGCGAAATTTTGACTGGCAGCTAAGGAAACCGGACACCCGGGCTCAGCAGTGGCTAGCACTCAACCGCCTTTGTGCCCACCGGCTGGGCAGTGGGGCCCTACAGTGCCTGGACCTTTCCACCAGGACCGGGAGATCACAGCCACCCCCCGTCGCTCGCTACACCAGATAGGAGGCTCTACGCCTGGAGAAGAGGGAGTGGGAAGGAGCCTGCTGTGGATGTCAGTGACCAGAGCGAGAGAGGCAGAGGGAAAAAAAATAACGATGAAAACATGCTGGATTGAAGGGGAAAAGAGGAGGAAAACGCTAAATGAAGCCCCAGATGTAGTCTATGGGAATAATTTGTAGTTGACTCGTTTTGGTCCGAGACACGTTATGTAGTGGCTGGTGACGGTTCATAGCGCTTATCTGAACACGCACGGAAGGAGTGCTCATCATGCCTCGTTCCTGCTTTGTTTAATACTGCTGCATTCTTGATGTAAAATTGTGGATATAAACAGTGTCCCTGTGTTCATCTCTTTTGGTAAATGTACTTTCATATTACTCAAAATATGCAAACTCTCTGATTTAGTTTTGAGAGTAGAGAAATTAATGTAAAATGCATATATGCCTAAAAATGACAGCTGGACCCTGTTTTTCCTTCGTATACTAGTATTGTAGGAAATATTGGCTGTAATTATCTAAATTAGTCAAGAATACTTTTTAATTTTACTTTATTTTTACTATGATGGCCATTTAATGCTGTCACAAAAACCACTGGCAGTACTGACAAAATAAAAACAAGTCATCAGGACTAATAAATTAACAAATTACCTTTATCTGGCAAATGTATTTTGTCATAAAAATAGATCATCATTTCTTTTCAAATTATTTGTGTTTCAACACTCTTTTGTAAAATACTGTATTTTTTTTAGGAACAAAACTACTCACTTGTCATAAAACAAAGTAAAATAATATTTTTCATTGTCAAATCTGCTAAACCTGTTTAGATATAGTTAGAGGCTACATTTGAACTGGGCAAACTTCACATCTGAGCACAAGCTGAAATTCAGATGAGATGTGTAATTAAAAAAGACAATTACAAACATGAACAAAGAAAAACCATGGCAGCATAATTTGTAATATTTTAGCTAAAAAACCAATACACAGAATCAATAAACTAAATTATTCTGACAAGTCTCTGTAGACGCATTTCATTGCAGTTCTAATCTTTGATGCATTCTCTTAATATTAAAAAAAATTAAACACAAGAAGCCACATTAAAAATGTTAAAACAGTAAGTCAGAATGATTTATTCAAGCACTTAGTGTGACACATTGAGAGTTGCATTATTTGTTTCAAAACACAACCCGCGTCCTTACAGCTCTTTGCCGCAGCACTGTGGGAGGGTAATATTCAGTACTTTGGCTTACATTAACCACACACCAGGCTAACTTTCCCCCTGCTCTGTCTCAGAGGAGTGAAACTGAAGTTTGGATTTCAGAGTTCCCCTTTATCTTTCTTACATCAATTTCCATGCTGGCACTAAGTGTTGCCAGATAGCAACTAGAAGTCCTGTTAAGTTCGAGGGAACAAGGAGGGAGGGAGACTATGTCCTGTTTGTGGCCAGACCTACCCAACTTTCAGTGGTGCTAGACTGCCCCCTGCTGTTCTCCAGCAGAATATAGAGGTACAGCACAATTAACGCTGCTCATCTGATAAAAAGCAGTCCAAATCACAAAACTTAAAAGTCAAAGCCAGTTATTTTGTTTGAGCATAGAAAAATTAAATGGAGCATGCACCATTTATGGCCACAATTCTACACCTGCAGACTAGTACTTGTTAGAAGTCAGGATACTGTAACCACGACTCCGCAACAAACAGCCTCACACATTTTTCCGTTGAGTCTCTATTTCTGGTGATTAAACTCTGACTTGGTATTCTCTGTTAGTCATGCCACTATATTTCAACTATCATTCATTTTGGAAATCAGGAGAGCAGTAAAATGTGAAAGTATATCTTTCAAAGCTGTCCCTTGCTGTGGGCAAAGACGAACTCCCGACTTTAAAACTTTTAAAAGTTAGACAGGTTCTTTGAAGAAGAGTCAAAGGAGCAATTTAAAGAGACCTGGAGTGGTGCGTACCACAGACTGTTATGGCGTCTCTGCACTGTGTGTGTATCAAACTGCCAGCCAGACATGTGCAAACACACACACACACACACACACACACACACACACACACACACACACACACACACACACACACACACACACACACACACACACACACACACACACACACACACACTCCAATAGTTGCTTCTGTACCTGTCTTTGCTTTTTTCCCTTTTTTATTTCAGCAGGGTGAATTTTTATCTAAATGCAAAGCAGGTGATAGGTGCTCCAGTTTCCTCTAGAAGTAGCTCCCTTGTCTGGGCTCTCTTCCTGATAAGAGTCCTACTTTGCCTGACATAAAAGAGCCCGGTATCATTTCCCCTGCCTCCCCAACAACCCCCAGCTCGCTGCCCTCGCCCTTCCCCGAGCTTCACAAAGCTGCCTCTATTTGCTCCCAATTCAGGGCCCAATTGCAGATAAAGTTACAGCAAATTTGTTTGGAGGAAGAGCTGCTGAGGCCTGCGGTCCCTGGGGCAATAACAGCCTTGTCTTGCAGAGGCCGTGGGGAGAGCTGGCAGCAGCAGGAGAACAGAACCCAACACCACTCCGCCCGACAATGGCCTCAACTCTCCAGGAGGGGAGGCAAAGGGAGAGGAGGGGGGAGAGAGAGAGAGAGATAAAGAAGAACAGGGATGGGTAGATGGATAGAAGGGAGAGACACTCAGCTTGCAGGTGTGGAGAACGGAAGCAGACGCTTAACCCCGAGACGGGGAACAGAGACACCACCCATGGATACACACACACAGACACACACACACACACACACACAGACACACACACACACACACACACACACACACACACACACACACACACACACACACACACACACACACACACACACACACACAGGCAGACACCACCCATCATGCAGGACAGGAGGTAACTCCAGTCCCGTCCATTGTGCCAACGCCTCAGGCAAAGCTGCCACGGTGGCTGATTCACTGTCGGGATGGGTGGGTGACAGCAGTGTGGGTGTGAGAGAGAGAGAGTGAAATGCTGCATGTGAGACTATGCGATATCTCTCCTTCTCGCACATGCACACAAAACACACACAACATACACACTAATCACAGCTGGCACTAATGGGTGATGTGTACATGCGGCTGGCATTTCAGAATTGGGCAGAAGGAGAGTAAGGGACCATGAAGAAAATTTTGAGCCTTTTTTGTAGAGGGAGTGTTGTGTAGTGACAAAGTATGACAACTCCATTTTGGTGTGTGCTACTGCATTCACAAAATCTCACAAATATCTGAACACGCTTAAATTTGCCCCCTTAGGCTCACTTAGCAGTTAGGAAGTGGACACATTTGTAAGTTTAGAGGTTGAATTGCCCACAACTCCACCTCTGTGGCTACAGCCGTGCTGGAAAAGTTAAGTGTAACATCTGTCTAGAAAGACAGCCAGAAAGAAACACATGCGCACATGTGTACAGACACACATACCATAATCCCACACAGCAGTACACCTACATGAACGCACCACCTTGGCCAGATGGCCTCCCATAAAAACCCACTTAAAGAGATGAGTGAAGTGATTAAGAGGCCTCTCAAAGTAAGGGAGAAATGAGAGAGGAATGAAGAAATGGAAGGGGAGGGAGGGAATACCTGTGTAGAGGAGAGGCCCTAAATACTCTGATGCTTTTAGCTAAGTGCATACTCCTACGTTAACAGACTCCCAAAAGAGCGGGGGACGGGGGGGGGGCCACAATGACACCTAAATTTCAGAATTTCTATAAACTATAAAACACTATGTCCTTGGCCTAGATACGTCCTTTGTCATCATCTGAATACTTTGAATATAAGCGAGTACAATGAGAATATGAATAGTCAGAACTGTTACTCTGAGATGGATGTACTATACGCTGTGTTTTTAAAAAAGGTTGAGGAGCTTTACAAGGCATGCACATGTGTGTTTATCTGTGCTAACATGGAGGCTGCACTATCCAAGGCTGCGTCCTCCCCTCTCCATTCACCATGTAGATTGGCATTTTCCGAAGTGACCTTGTTTTCTGTGAATTCCTTACATTTCTTTATCTGACATTTTCATTTACTTTTAAAAGACACGACACGAGGACTCGTGCCCAGATCAGCCTTATATGAGAGAAAAATGCAAACATACGTGCAAGTGCGAGGCTCACACATCAGCGTACTCACACGCACAAAGGGGAAAATGTTAACTGATCAATACTATGTCTCTTCTGACCCATGTCTTGTGATGACACTGTGACCTGCTGTACAAACACACACATACAGCCTCTGCAGAGATTAGACTGGTGTCAGACAGCCAAATGCTGCTAATGTCTAATGTCTGCTGTGGAGACACTTAGTGCTCCCACAGTAAAGGGCTGGGGCAGGGCGGGTCCACCTGTCCTGTAGCTACTTAAGTCAGGACACTAAACCAGACAGGATTAAATGCCTGCTCTGTCATCTTTAGGGTAGGAACCTCCGTGCAGCCACTCACTGCCCTGCAGGAGAATGTATTTTACTGATAGCTCTGCTGTCCAATTACACTTCACCTTTTAATACCAGACACAGATGACAGGGGAGAGAGAGAGGGTGAAGAGAGAGAGAGAGAGAGAGAGGATGAAGAGGAGGCCGATGGGTGAGGAGAGAAACAGGCTGCCATTTCAACTGTCTGCAAGAACAGCTTGTCACACTTCAATAGATTGTAGTTACATTTTCGCAGTATTGGGACATCTGAGGGTCTAATACAAATACTGTCTAAGCGGCAACATTAACTCTCCACTCATTCCCAGCGAGTGAGTGTCAAAACAAACACTTGTCATATACAGTATAGGCCATGTGTGAATGTACATTTCATACAAGGACAGAAAAAAAAAACTTCACCAACACATCATCACAAGTCTGCTGTATCAAGATATTTGAGTGTGTAAGTAACAGTCTGTGGGGGGTGTACTTAACCATGCTTGAGACGTCAGCGGTCTCTTCTGTTAGAGTGTGAAATTACCAGTGAAGGATCTATACTTTGTTAGCAGAAATGGTCCTACAGCCTCAGTCTGTGTGTGTGCGCATGTGTGAGCATGTGTGTGTCTGCTGTGTACGTTTAGCACAAAGTATGTAACCACAAAAAATTATACATTCAGAATAGTACTGATCAAAACAGGTGGGGTTTATGTAATTTTTCTGTGACATAAAAGAAGGCCAACTACATTTAGATACAAATTTGAGATTGTCTTTCTTCTACATTAAATATCTAATGAACCAGCTTAGTAACAACACAACATAATCCATCTTAAATATATATTGTGTATGTCGAGACATATGGGCTGATCAGCCACAACATTAAAACTTCAAAAGAAGTGAATAACATTGATCATTTTGTTGCAATGCAATGTTTTGCTGAGAAACCTTGGGTCTTGATTTGGGTCATGTGGATGTTACTTGGACAAATGCAACTTCCGTAAACATTGCTACAGACTAAGCACACCACTCTGATGGCAACAGCAACTTCCTGACCTAAGTGACCTCCCCCGGTAGAACAGTGCGCCCCACCACACCTCAAAAACCTGCTCTGAAAAGCTTGAGGAACACAACAAAGAGCCCAAGGCACTGGCCGGACCTGCAAACTCAATTGATCTCAATCTGACAGAGCATTCACGAGATGCACTAGAACAAGCCCAAACTATTAAGGCTACATCCCACAATCCACAGCAACCAAATGGTCCATGGCCAGCATCTTGGTTCCAGACACAGTATATAGTATATAAATAAATATGTCTATGAAGTCCTGGTTTTGTCCCAACACTGGAGGCTTTGTTCATGCCTTGTAAATGTCCAGATTTGTATGTGACATGCTGCAATTAATGACAGTGTCTATCTAAATGCACCTCTACGTACCACAAATGCACAGATGCTCCTCTGTGGAGACTCCCATTCGAAACAGCTGTTGATGTAGCAGCCTGTGTTGATCAGGAACATGATGCAGCGTCTAACTCGGTTGAAATTGCGCAATAGCAACTGGAAAAAGAAGAAACAAGTGAACATTTAAACAAGTGAAGGCATGTTTTATCATTTCATTGTAAAATAATGCATACAATATGCAAACATGCAAATAGTGGATGAGACTAGGTGTGACATTGAGTTGGGTATTATTCAAAAGTGAAATTACAGTAAACAAAGTAAAACAGGAGTGAAATGATCTGTCCAAGCACAGCTATCATGGGCTCTCCCTGATCTAGAAGCTTGTGCTGAAGAGATCACTTTTCTCTCCTTTATGTTTAGTTAAGATGCAAATTCATCACAATTTACAGAGTAAATATGTTATATAATATAATTAGCACATTAGCTGAAAAGACATAGTCTCAATAAGTCTTAATATAGTGGACTGATACTCTCTAGAGTCTCATTCTGCTGTTTCTTTTTAAAGTTAACTGAAGCATTAAGTTACTTCTCAAGATTTGTAGCTTTGACCTCACTTTGGATTCGCCATTAAAACATTACAGTACTGAGGTCACCAAGAGGACATCAGTGTGTTTTCTGTCTTTGAAAAGCTATATATGGATGTGGATCAGAATAGGACAATATGAATAGTCACAGAACATTGATTCAAAGTGTTTCTTTAAGTCTACTCTCGCCGTGATAAAGTTTAGTATAATAATAACAATTTCCAACACAGTCCCTGGATTGTCCTCCCTGAGCATTCTCCAGGCATTTGGCCAGAGATGAGAGAGAACAGGCTAACTGCTGTCATCCCCTGGGTTGCCAGCCATTCAGGGAATAGCATAACAGCAGCGAAGACCGCCAACCACCCAATCAGGTCACCACCAGGAGAAAGTGCTCCCAAAGGACAAAGTGTCTCTCCAGATAGCTGTTCAAAAAATTCTAGGCCATTATTTTACTCTTTGGAAAACTGTGCACGTGTTTACAAGTGTGTATATTGTGGATATACAATTTGAGTTCTTAGACGTAAAGTAAAGTCTATTTAATGTATGTGTATCGGGACAGATTTGCATGTGGTTAGGAGTGGTTTGGCTGCTTTGATGCTAGATGAGAAGAGGATTTCTCCTTCTCTATGTGTAATTATGTGAAGCTTTTTGTCGCCAAACTGGGGATGACTATACAGTGTCCTGCTGGGGAAACAGACCCCGAGGACACCAAGACTGCAAATCATCCATTTCCACATTCCTCAGCACATGCACTTGATGTACATTCTGTACTCTTCTTGGCTCATTATTGCCACAGCTGCCTTGATAAGAATATCAAATTTTTCATGAATTATACTGAAACAAGGCCATTAGTTTTTCTTTAAAAACACTTAGAAATGTGGTGAAGTCATTTATTAAGTCAAATGTCATAATTACAATTAAATGCTTGTGTTTGGCAGGCAGGCAGTGTATGTTTTTTTCCCTTTCCTTTTCAGTGTGTGTGTGTCGGCACACTAAGCAGCAAGCATCAGCGGGGGAGCTGCTACCACACAAAAGAGCCCTCACGGGGCAATCCTTCCAAAGCAGCCAGTGACATCATCATTGCGAGATGCTGACATGGGTCATCTCTAGGAGTCAGGGGTGAAATGGAGATGAAAAAAGGATTCTGCACTTGGGAGAAAAGCACAGAGTGGTGCGAGATAGGGAGCAACAGAAAAGGCAGGAACAGTGAGGAAAGCAAGGAATGGATGGAGGGCTGACAAAAGTGTGGCATGGGAGCTGGTGTGTGTTGTGCAGCGCTGGGCAGGCCTGTGTTCGGCTGTGCATGGCGCAACATTGACTGCTGAGCCCAAACGGTCACTCATATGACATGTCTGATGTGGGCCAGCCCCTACTATTCATCCCTTTGTGGTGCCGCCACACTGAGCAGCGTGACAATGAAGTGCAAAGCAGCAGTGGCAAAGAGGGCCAACTATAAGGATGGCCAATCTACTTATGCACCCCAGAGCTGACAGCTTGACATTTCTATTCACCACTCAGAGTGGATGCGAGGGGGTAGAGATGAGAGAAGGGGGAGAGGAGGGAAGGGAAAAAAGAAACAAAATGCTGTTTTTCCTTCAATCATCCTGTTGTATCTTGCCCACACAGTTGTTGTGCTTTACAAGATGCCACTCACCAAGGCTGTTGGTTATGCTTCCAACAGTTAAGCAGCATAAGGGATGCAGTGGTGGACACAGATAAAAATGAGGCAGAGTGGTAGAAGATAAGTGTTGGCTGCCGATGTACCTGTTTGGACACTCTGGGCTCCTCCTCAATATACTTCTGCTCAATGGGAATCAACGTCCTGAGACCTGCCTTCACCTGGATGATGGAGTAAACAAACGCAGTGTCATAAACAGCAAATGGTGAGACAGAAATAACGCTTTTAACAGAATTTTAAAGACGTACAACACGATGACAGTGATTTAGCGAGGAGCGATGTCTTGATTATATCAAAGGTTTTTCTAACACTCTGTGTTCTGGCATAACATGGCAGCACATGCGTAGAACGTGTCCCATGTCAGAGGCTAGAGAGAGCGCGAGAGAAAGCTGTAAGATGGCCGCTATAGGACACACACAGTGATGGTGAATGGGCGAACAAAGGCTGCTGAGAGGGAGTCTTCGATAATTAAAGCCAAAACGAGGACGAGGGACAAGGGACGAGGGATGAGATGGAAGCAAGGGAGGGGGGGACAAACAGAATAAAGACAACAGCAGCGTAGAAGGGGGGAATGCAGGAGAGAACAAGAGAGGGATAGGAGAGAGAGAGAGGATAATAGGGGGTGGGGGGCAAAATAAAAAAAAAAATCCAGGGAGGAGACTCAAAAAAGCAAAAGAAAGACTTACAGCATTAAAAATCACGTCTATTTCGAGAAAGATGACCCCTTTTGTTGGCCCTGTCAGCTCCTTGCTTTTCAAGGCGTAGGCTTTGCGTTCTCCATTTTGGATCTGTGGGAGAGGGACATGACAGGCGTCTGTCTGGCAATACCCGGCTGAATCGGCTCCCAGGGCCACCTTTGAACCCCAGCTGCTGGCGCTGACAGGGAACCCAAAACAACTGTGGCAACTCTGACAAGTACCTGTTCATTACCCACTGCAGCTCGGCTCTGTCAAACAGAAATTAACTATCCTGGGGAATCATACTGTACAGCAGAGCATGGGTATATTAGATACACAGTTCTTTAACGGGCTATCTATATGTTTTCCAAATATAAGAGACACTCTTTCGCCTTTATTTTTTTCTCTAAATCGCATTGTTCCATCTCTCTATCAGTGTCATTTTCATATCATCTCTCATCACCTAACTTTCTTTCTTCTCGGCTATCAGTCTCTTCGTTTTTTCTCAGCCTCTCTTCCATTTTTTCTCCCTGCTGTCATTTCTTTCTCTTTGTGAAATAATAAGAGTGTCATCAGTGGAGTTGCAAAAATAACCTCTGCTTTTTATATCTTTCTGCGTCTGTTTTCATTCTTTCTGTTCTTCTATGTTCTTTCTATTATTCCCAAGGGAAAGGAAAAAGAAACACGCAGAAATCTGCCTTTGACTCACATTTAGTAAAGGAATAGCCACTTTCCCCAGGAAGTCTGCACTTCTGTCTCGGTCCTCGTCGTAAACAGTGACCTCAAGTACTGAGTGGATGTCCTTCACGTTGCTGGACCACACACAAAGACATCACCAATGACGGATACACTGAAATGTGGGCTGCAAGCCTAAAGCAGCACGAAATCCATTGCATCTTGCACAGCCTTCTTTAAATATTGAAAACACACAGAAAGGAGTTTAAAATCTGCAACACCACATGAGACATTATGAATTCCTTATATCTGAAAACTCACTTTTACATTTACAATATGTTGAAAAAAATCACCACAAACATATTTTATAGAACACTGAACTAGTAAAGTGAGAAGCTCAGACATGTCAGATGGATCTTTTGAAAAGTAGGCTAGCAAGATGATGTTTGATGTGTTGTGTGTTAAGGCACAATTAAATTAACTAATGTTATCACGTCATCAAGTTTGTGATGAGATTATATATATATATATATATATATATATATATATATATATTAGTATCTATTATCAGTAGTACTATATTTATATATATTTGAAAATTAAATTCAATGAATAATTAGCATAAAACTAAATTAAATAAGCTGTTGTATAAATTAATTATTAAGTTCAAGTACAATTCAAAACACTATAAACTGTGATTAACGGGTATGTTTTCAGTGCTGAGATTGTCCCTGAACAAATCAACTGAATAAAAACACACAAACTACTGAATCAAAGCACAAGTGAACTGGTGAAAGTTATGAGAAAAATGCTATTATAGGTTTTGCTTTTTTTACTCTGACGAACCACCTGTCATTCAGATTACATGTCAGTTAAAGAGGGAGCTTTTATTTTCATTGGCAATGATGTCAGTGTGCATGCACAGACATACAGGTATTGTAAAAGGCACTCACAAAGTGAAGACCTTGTTCCACTCAGGGTTAAGGTTTTTGTAGACAGTGTGCGTCTGCAGCCGATCGTTACTTAGCTCCACCACGCAGAATGGGTCGCTCTTACCTGGCAAGAACACAAAAAAAAGAAACAAAAAGCATACAAGAATGACCTTGTAGTGAAACAATAGATATAAATACTGTAGATACTAAAGTTTGGTTAGCTTGAGGTCTCAAAGCGAGAGTCTTAATAATTCCAGCAGCTTTTGTCTATCTCCAATCCCTCATATTATTAAGACATATAGTATATAACGTCCTCCCCTTAGACCAAATGACAGCTCAAATACCCTGAACTTATCACAACTGTAATAATATGATTCTTTCATTTTTATCCTTGATGTCATGTATATTATACAACAGTATATCAGTGTAACAGCTGCAAGCCATTTCTATCAGTATCCTGGGAACATGGACAACTAGAAGATAAGCTCCAGGACAACTGTGCCCTGGGCAGTCACAAGGAGGGGGTGGGAGAGAGAAAAGAGAGAGAGGACTTTGAGAATGGACGGTGCAGGGAACACAGAGGTCGATGTGCCTCTGAAGGCCAGACAACTTCTTAGTAGAAGATAAAGACGGCCGAACATGGGGTGTGAGAAACGTAGCCGGTCCGTGATGAGTGAATCCAAAGCGAGCGGCGGGATGGTAGCGGCAACAACACAATGAAAAAATGAATGAAATCAAGGACAATGTGAGAAGTAAATGACAAAAGAAAAGCTCTTCTCAACATCATTTTTACTTTTTATATTAACGGTGAAATAAAAAACAAAACAAAAAAAAATAAATAAAAGGTTTTATTGAAACTGACACACTGTCTTTCAGGAGATTCCAGACCACCAGCAACAACTGTATTTTTTTTTTCTTAAACAAAAATAGCAAAACACGCATCCACATTTTCTGAATCTGAATCTGAATTCAGATTTATCCTAGAAAATAAATCACTCAACGCAAGGAACACTGTTTCAAATCATAGATAGGATATATGCTTCACTATAAATCATATTCATTAATGCTAATTAATTCCAACAAAACTTTCAATTCAGAATTTACCACAATTATGTAACTAGGTAGGGACAGTGTGAGAGAGACCAAGAGAAGGGAAAAAAACACAATCACAGAGTTATTTCCTCCTCCTGAGAATAGCATACTGTAGTATAATAATCAAACGCAGTAATGTCCTATATATTCTCTATTTGTTTACTAACGTCTCACATTTCAGATTCTTTGTACACAGAAAGGAGTGCGACCAGCTCCCCACGCCTGCCAGCCCACCTCCCGTTGACTGCCTCCAGATGAACTAAAAAAACAACAAAAACTCTTAATTCTGGCTTTGATCACTATGTTTTATTAAAAACTGTTGGGAGCCGTTGCGCTGTTTGTTCGAGCTTATCACTTAAAAAGGCTGGGTCAGGAAGTTTAACAAAATATGTTCCAAACTAATTTCCAGGGAAAATATTATGAAGATTGAAATATTAGTGTAGCGGGAACGTTGCGTAATAAGACTCAATAAACTTGGGATTGAGTTCAAAGCCGTCCAAAGCGTGCATCCGTCTGTGTGTGTGAGTCATGGGTAGCACGCACACGTGTGTGTGTGTCATTGATTGGTGTGATTTTCTTCAAATGTTGTGACAAGGGCAGGACATTTAGTGGGTGTGCAAAGTAAATGTCACTGTGATCAATGCTGAAGCGTAGGTGTTGCCTTTCATATCTGTTTGTGGCACTCTATTGATGTAGAGTGTTTCAAGTGGATATTGACAGCTTTGACTTCTACGACAGAAAACAAGATACATTAAAATAGACAAAAGGCTACAAAATCAAGAGCCTACTTCCCAATGCACGTCTGTATGCACTTTGTTAGCCTTATACACTGCTTGTGAAATGTGTATTATTAAAATGCAAATTCCTCCCTAGTCCCATCCTGAGTGCACAAAACAATTGATTTTAAAATTGCAAACCTTTAAAAATAATATTTTAGCAGCAGTTTTCATTTAATAGTTTTACAGTAAAAATTCCAAATCCTCCTTAATCCTCCCATATCATAAACGATTATAGTGTTGTCCCCACAAATCAGGTCTGATTAAATTTAAATGCAATCATCCAAATTAAGAGATGGAAATTATTTCTGCAGAACCCCGTCCCTCCCCCCGATTTTCTCTCTAATATTCCGTTTTTAATGACATGGCAGACTGTGTTGCCGCAGAGAGCCAGTTGTTATTGGCAATGAACTTTCACCTTATTGGCCGCCAGCACCAGAGGCGGCTGTCTTAACCAATTACACGCTCAGGTTTGAGCGCCACTCAGCGATCATCCAGGTAATGTCCGAGTAAAGCTCCTCCCCCCTCTGGGTCCTGTCCCTGTGGCACTGGTGAAGGCTTTGCAGCAAGGAGTGGACTCAAATTAATTTCAGAGTGCTCTAAGATAAGTTAGGAGGATAAATACAGTATAGAAATGAGGGAGCATACTGTAATTGCCTCACAGAAAGCTCAGCGTTAGTGAAGAGGTTGAAGTTGGAGACGGAACACACACTCTCACGCTCCTGTAATATCTCAATTAATCAGGATTTGTACTTTAAAATAGGATTGCATGACATTGATATTTTCCTCCTCTGTGATATATATATTGCAATACAAAATAAGTGCAGGAGTTTTCACCAGATGTCTTGAATAACTATTTGGAAAGAATTAATCAATCTAGAATGATTGGGAGGATTTTACATGCAACAAAAATAAAACTAAGAAAAAACTGCTTAAAAAATAGCATTTTACTGTGAAGAATCGGGTTGAATATGAACTGTTTGGAACCTCTCTATCCCTCTATAACACTGGTAAACTCATCTGAAATAGTTTTTTGCTTTGGATGGTTTTGCACTGCTATATATTGCTTAGATAAATTGTCAAACAAATTAGGTGTGTCTCTTCGCGTAATAGCAACAATTGCTAGACATTGCTGAGAGACTAACTGTTTTAGGCCAACATCATCCTTTTTGTAGCTAAAATATTTTTATACAACTCGTGTTTCTACTTGCAAGCAAATCCTCATTTTCAGTGTTTTTCTCCTGTTCTGTTGCTGTGCACGTGTGGAGCCTGTATGTCAACAAACTCTGTGTATGTTGAATACAAAAAAACAACAACTCTGTATTCAAGAATCAATCCCTAAAGGATGTTCTATCAGACAGACTTCTGTTGTAGATTAGTCATGGCATATCAGAACCGTGTGAGTTTCCATTTTGTATAAAGCCACAATAACAACTGTAGCATGATGTGCTTCACATTGCACTTACTGTGATGTGACTTCTGTGCATCGCGATGTCGACGCTGAATCGATAAATCATGCAGCCCTACTTTGAAATGTAAATCAACCATATTGTTATTTTATTTCCTTTTTTATTTCTTTATTCTTATTAAAATGCTAGAAAATTTAATCTACAGTTTTTCCCAATGTATCATGTGAAGATGTACAGGCAGGCTTTGTTTGAAAATTGACTGAGAAGAGTCTACACATACTGTGATGGTGGTAATGCTGCTGCTGCTGCTGCTGAAAGTGTGTGTGTGTGTGTGTGTGTGTGTGTGTGTGTGTGTGTGTGTGTGTGTGTGTGTGTGTGTGTGTGTGTGTGTGTGTGTGTGTGTGTGTGTGTGTGTCTGTGTGTCTGTGTGTGTGTGTGTCTGTGTGTGTGTTACTATTGAAATTTTCTAACGGTATAGCATCCACTCAGAGGGACAAGAGCTGGCAGACAAAAGGGATTGTTGGTTTTAGAGACTATTTTCAGTTATCCTACTTGGGCTGGAGTGGAGCTACTCCACAAAAACACTCCAATTAGAGAGAGAGATGGCCAGAGAGGAGAGAGAGAGAGAGGAGGAGGAGGACGAGAAAAAAAAAAGATAGGAGAGGAGACAGGCAGCATGAATGGGAGAGCGATGGTGAACTCTTTCTCTCTCACTGACCTCCTCTCTCTCTCCCTCTGCCTGTCTCTGTCTGTCTGTTTGTCTGTCCTTCTGTTTCTCTCTCACCTTGCTCCTGACCCTCTCTTGGTCTGGGTTGTTAAAATAGGGTGTTCATGTGGTGAGGGCTCTTATGTGGCTCTTACAGAGCTATTGTTTCTGCCAGTGACACGCACACTGACACACACACACACACACGCACGCACACACACACACACACACACACACACACACACACACACACACACACACACACACACACACACACACACACACACAGCATCAGACTAAAAACAGGAATAAGCCATCTAGAAGCAGCCCCTTCGCCTGTCTGTTATCAGTATCAGTTCACTTACTGTATTCATCTGTGTGGTGTTAGACTGGCTGAAAGGGAACAGAAGAAAAAATATTCCCTTTTATTTCTGAGAAAATATAAATTAAACAAGGTTTCACATTGAACTGTCTGAACCTGAAATCATTGTGGCAAAAAAAAAACTATAAAAAGTATTTTTAATATTTGCCAATCTAATAAAAATGTGCTCCGTGCCATAATGCTGAACAAAAGCATGGGTTGTTAGAAGTTTTTAAATCGAGGTGTTTTTTTTCATTAGTCTTAGTGCATCCTATGTAAAATATGAGCCCTGGTTGGCAGCACAAGACATGCTGCATTTTTACTGTAAAGTGATTGTAGCAATAATTTCAAACCATCATGGGCAATAGAGACAACGCTCTGAAATCAAATCAAACATTTTTTTGATGACCGTGTCAAAACCGCAGAGACAAAGTAAAAGACAAACAGTAATAGATGTTTCCACAGTTTTAGCCTCTTGATATTTTTAGAGGAATGCGTGAAGCTCAGACTGAATGATGAGCTCTACAACGGAGTCGCAGAGCAAATTTCTGCTACGAGTGAAATTCAAGAACCAGAGAGCCATTAGCCTTGCACTCTGACTGCCCCGGTCCCCCCCTGCAATAACCCAAATCAACTAGCTCCACTCTGTATTTGCTAATGGGACTGTGGATGTTTCAAATGGAGAAAAACTCCAGACTCTCTCTCTGCCTCGCATGCACAAGTGCACACGCACACACAGACACACACATTCTCTCCTTACTAGATAATACAGAGTGAAAAACTAGGCCTGTCCACTGTAGACCTAATTAAAAGTAAGAATTAATGGAGAATGGAGGATTCAGAGAGAGCAAGCAGAGAAAGCGCGGGAGGAGGGAGGAGAGAGATTTGTTGGTTCAAATGTGTACTTTTTCTCTATTATTCAAATGAGCAGCCTGCATCTTTTCTAAAAATGCAGAGACAAATTTAGCGTCCTGCACAAAGTAGACTTTAACTCTCTCTGAGGAGTCTTGTGGAGGATCATCGCTTAAACCAAAATTACACCTTGACTTTAACTTTGGTTAGATTAATGTCACATTGCTGGTGGGGACGAAATTGTGCGATGGAAATTGTTCAATGTCTACATGCAAAATGAAGTAAAAGTTATTTAAAGCAAAAGAAAAAAAATACTCTTGGTGGCTGCTTTTGACAGTGTCACCTATCAGATGTTCTGCTAGTGCTCACTCTGACACAATAAACAGAAATTGCAGAACAACAGCAAAGCTTTTTAGGGTTATGAGTATATGAGCAGGAATCTAAGAATAAAAAAATAAGAAACTAAGTCATGACAATGCATATGAGAACTGCAAAGGTTACAGTTCTGATGTTTGGACTTCAGATCATCGTCTTACCTGTGACATCAGCTGCCATTAGTCCCTCAGCCCTGATGACCTTAACCTGCACCACACCGACATCTTTCAGGTTATGGAGCGACCTCCAGAGGCTCTGAAACATCACAGGGACAGGGGTGAAAGGGCAAAGAGGACAGCAAATTAGCATCGAAGTGAAAGGCAGGTCAATAGCCTGACATTTCATTAAGAGAGGAAAGGGTAGAAAATGTCCTTTACTAGCCTTTATTTGAAAATGTAGAGCTGGCATTTATAGTCAAGTCTAACAGAGGACAAATCACTGAATTTAATTGAGCAAAATAGCTGCGCTTGCTTGTTTGAAATGCTTCCTAATGCAGTAATTTTTTAAATAAAATTAATTTTGTGACTTTGGTGAGGAACATGAGCCATGCAGAAATGGCTACAACAAACAAAAATAATACACATAATTGTAAAACAAAAAGAGATTGTGACAGACAACAAGCATATAAACAGTACAGATACCAGCATCAAATATACTATAAGAAAGCTAACTCAAGAAACTGCCTTATCAGTCTCACACTGTCTACTGTTACACTTGTTTGTTCTTTTCCATTAAGTTTTAACCTCAGAATGTCAATTACATACAAACAGGTCTCTGCTGTGTTTCAGTGAAAACTGGTGTTTCTCATAGTATATAATAACCATGAGAAATTACAGCACAGATGCATAATTTGCATGTGATGTGTCCGTGTTTGCTTCATGGAGAGACGGAAAGAAAATTAGGCTGATATGATAATAGTTATATCATGGTGAGTAGACACAATAGTTGAAGCATGACTGGCAGTGATATCATAGTTATGAGGCACACACACACTGACCTCCAGAGGTGCCATGAATCCCTGTGACTGTCTACAATGAGAGGGGATATAGTGTAGGAACATGGTTTCAATAACCAGAAGAGGGAGGGATGATTGTGTTAAAACTAGTCTGTAAATCTGATGAATAAGAGAAAAATATAGAGATCAATGACTGGGCCATGAGGCATGGACACACACACACTGACACACACACTGACACACACACTGACACACAGGTGCGCACCCACACACACACACAAGTGTAAAGTTGTGCTTTTGTTCACACCCAAATACTCAGGTATAAACACATGCATAGAAAACTTACACTGAGGCCAAATTGAGTAGCATGTCGGCGTGTCTTAAAAGCAGAGTGGAAATGCACTTCACTTCAATTTATTTCTCTCTCTCTGGCAATAACCCCTTCCATCCCCACAGGAGTAATTATAATTTAAATTTCAGAGTCAGGGCCAGGCTACAGACTTAATTCATTATTACCAACTCTGTCAGACTCTGCCTGTTTCCAGCGATATCATTGTCCAAAAGCTCTCTAAAAGAGATGAGAGGGGAGAGTGTGTGAAAGAAAGAGAGGGGGAAAGAGCGTGCAAAAGAGAGACATACAGAGAGAGAGGGAGAGGGGACAACTCTCAATTTTAAGGCACGATTTCTCTGAAGATACAGCTGCTTGTTGTGATTATTGGGGAGCAGCCGAGAAAAGAGGCCGAAAGAGAAAACGAGTCAGAAAGAGGGCACGGGGGAGGCAACAGAGGAAGAGACGAGGGCAAACCAATGGCTGACTAGTTGGTATACTGGGGTATCAAATAAAGTACATTTTGTTATTGCACCAAAAGTCAGGTGCCACACCATTAATACTGTGACAGTACTACAACAGTGGTTTTCATATTAATACACAAATACACAAGAATGGCAAAGAGACTGAATGAAGAAATGAAAATTACTTCATTAATGTATGAATACTGACATTTTCTCTCGCTCATCCCCCAATCATTCCTCCACTCTACATCCCTTCCTCCCACCATACAGGCTCCCTGAAGGGACATTTAAGGTTCAGCCTCAGTCCATGATTGGTAGATGCAACAGACCCATCCTCCACAAGGATTGAAATCCTCATCAGAAAGATAGACAGCAATAGATGGACTGGACAGACAGGTAGGGAGAAAGAGAGATGAAAGGAGGCCAAGACCAACCCCCACACCCTCATTTATGTCTACCCACACCCCCATCAGCATGCAGGTGGAATGAAGAGGATAAAAAAGGATATGAAAAAGAGGGATGAACAGAAAAGAGACGATAAAAAATGGAAGGACAGAGTTATCTTTCATTAGAGAAACCTCCGCCCTTTCAGTGACTGACACCTTGTCACTGTGACGTCTTCTTCTCATCTCTGTCACACTCCACAGACACATAAACACACAAATGAATCAGTGGTGGCATAGGCCTATGACTCGCTGTCATCTTTGCAGCTCGTCACCTTTCATCACCGCTGCATGACATTTCACACAGACACACTAAGCATCTGCCCAGCAGCCCTTTTGTTTAGGGGATATTTGATCAAATGACTGTGAACGCTCAAACACAAACTAAATGCTAACAATTTCCTCATCCTCCTCCGATTCCCACTCATCAACTTTGGATCTTTCTCTGTCAAGAGTCTCTGTTAGAGTTGCTCTTTGCTCACCTCACACTTTAGTGCAGCCCCTCATCTCACTTCCTGTCCAACTTCAGTCCTTTTGCTTCACCTTAGAGCAGTGCACCGGAGTGGGTGGGAGAGGTACTGCAGGTGTGTGTGTGTGCAGTACAGCACACAGGGGTGGGTGTTGAAGTGCCACCACTTCAGCGGAGGTCACCACGTCCTCCTTCGCTCATCCAGCCATCTTGTGGCCACCTCAGGCCCATTAAGAGCCATTAGTGTGTGTGCTCCTTTGCCATCATAATGCATAAATCTCTTCCTCTCCTTCTCTCTCTCTCTCCCTACGTCCCCCTCTCTACTTCTGGGAAACAGTAATTAGGGATGAAGGAAAGGTTACAGTGAGCAATAGAACATCTAAGGCAGTTGTCTCTAAGTGACTCTATTGCACCATGTTGCATATATCCCTGCTGTAAGTTGCATTCAAAGCAGTTTGCAGTGGAAAATATTGTGTACTCACTCACGTGCACATATGCGGGAGAATCAAGTGTACATAGGCACACACAGAGACCAGGCAGACACCAACACACGCAGTGTACGCACACAGAAAGCCATCACAATGCAGAACAGCAACGCAGAATGAGGTAGACATTAATGAGCTCAGTGCTAGCAGCAGATCCCAGCACTCAGGTGTCTGTTGTTGGTTTTCATCAATGGCCACAGATTGAAATGGGAAAAATAACACCTGCCAAATTCAGCACAGTGACCTCATTGTGACCACTTGCGGCGTGATGTGTGTATAGTTGTGGTGTTTGTGTGTGACAAAGTGACACAGACATTGCTAGGACTGATAATTATGTAAAATAAAGACAGCAATGTCTTCTTAGAAATTCAGATTTTGAAACTTAGGCTGCATGCATGTAGGTGTGTCTTTTTAATTCATGCATGCAATCCATTACTACACACTGCCTTAAAGTAACTCTGTGTGTGTTTTCATGATGAGCAGAGTGGGCCACACTGTTGAAGGGTGGGACAAGCAGAGGATTTCAATTGTCTTCTCTGCTTCATCGTCGCTTGTGAAGGCATCTGCTCTTTAAAGCTGTGATGATGACAGCACAGCACCTGTATTGCTCCACCAACCGCTACCATTTTATTAGATGGCTGACAAAGGTAGACACTGTTTTTGCATGTGCCTGTATGTGCGTGCTTGTTTGTGATTAGCTGTAGTGGATGCTTTGTGTTGGACTGATTTCAAGCTGATAATATCAGTCAGTAAAAATGTGCCTACACATACACCTACACATCCACATACTGGGCAGATTAGCAGGCTTTGAGCAGCACTGTTATGCATTAGATGTGGTACTTGGTCCTACCAGTGCTCTTTGATAAGATACATCTTTATTAAATTCTCCAACTGAAAGACTGCCAGTCTGAGGAAAAGGAATATGTTAATAGGCATAGACCATTCAAGTCTCCAACCGACCTCACTGTGCCCCTCCATCTGCAACCCCCCACCTTCCTCCACCCTCTATCTCTCCATCCCTTCATCTAACAGGAGGGCCACAGTGGCGACAGACAAAGAACCGAGGTTGCTGGGAAAGCGGGACAGAAATGGGGAGTGCAGCGGAGAGAAGGAGGCAGGAAAAGAGGTAGGTGAAGGAAGCAAAATGTGTCGCCTTCAGCCGAGCAGAAAAACGGGGTCTGCACAAGTTGTGAGAGAGGTGAAATAGCTTTTTCTTTTCATTTTACACGCCTTCCCTTCCCGATGCAACCCTCACCCTTTACTTCTCGCCCCCTATTACACACATTCACTCAAACGCACACACATGCACTCGCTCTCCCCGCCCTTATTTTGTGACAGTCAGGAGAGGCATAGTGTACTTGTGTCTCAGTCCTAGAGCTCCCCCCTCTGATTCTGGCTGGTTCCTGCAGCGCGGAGCAGAGCGGTCGACCTCCTGTGGCTAGCCAATAAGGCACCGCCACGGTTATGTAGGTCGTGGCACCGATGTTCAGCCACTGGAGCTTGCGCGCACATTGAAGGAGGCAAACATACTCGAGCTGGGAAGAACCAGTCACTGAAATCCGAACATATCCTATAATCCCACAAACTCCATCTATACGAACATTCACATACAGTTAACCTACACTTTTACAAGCACATATAACTAAGTGATGCACTGACTTATGTACCATCCACCCTACTGGCCGTTTAAATACAACAGGTCTAGAAATAAAAATAACTTTTTTGTTAAGCCGTATAATAAACGAAGAACATTATATGAACAAACATCTTGTTAGTCATGGCTGCAAGGAACTATGTCTGCAGCATTAAGAGTCAACACCACACAGAATTATGCTGCTGCACAGAATAGAGTTCCATGTCTTGGCTGTCAGTAAATGAAATCTATTGAAACCTCTGTGAGTTCTGTGAGTGTTTTTGTAGAAAGAAGTGAAGATGACAGGGTGTGAAGGGTTAACAAGGCTAAGACAAAGACCTGAAACCATTGTGTTGGGTGGGGGGGCCTCCTCCAGCAGATGGGGCCTTAGGTCTCTCTGCCTTTCTCCTTTCTTCTCTCCCTCTCTCTAATACTAATTTCAAACTAAGCAAGCTTCATAGCAAATGGTGACCAAGCTGAGGCATTTTACACTCAAAAGACTGAGGCTAAGTGTATTCATTAAAAATGCAAAACACACAAATCCCTGCAGGTTGCTGCTAAGGTACCACTACATGGTACCTGCTGCATGAATCATTACAACAAAAGCAAAAAAGCATTGTGACCATATGTACTTTCCAAACAGTTAATCCAAACAGATCTTCCTTTAAGAGATTTGTGATTTCTCAACCCGTGTTCATTTCACATTCATTTCACTATGTTGTGTCTGCTGGCCACATCTTCCAACTTTAAACCACACCGGCAAATCTCAACAGAGAGACTGTTTTTGATGAATAAGTAAAAGTCTTCATGAAATGTGAATAAATTGGGGCTATATAACAATGAGAAATCTGCCTGTAAATGTGCGAGGGAGTTGTTGTTTGACACATCAATCTGACTCATGACAAAAGAGAAACAATACTATTCTTTGTCTTTGCAACTTGGACATGTCAACACACACACACACACACACACACACACACACACACACACACACACACACACACACACACACACACACACACACACACACACACACACACACACACACACACACACACACAGCCATCAATACAAAAAAGAAGCCACAGCAGCAGGTAAATGGTCAAAATCTTACTTTAAAACTAACTTACATATCTCTGTGTGATTTGGTGTCTCTCGTGAGGGTCATCCAGCATGTTGACTGACAGGTCTGAGATGGAAACAGCGGCGGAAGCAGTGAGTGTAACTAGCAGCACCAGCACACCTTCGCCTTCTTCCAGTGGCAGGTCCAACTTGTGCGTGTGCTCTTTACTGAGAAGCGACAAGTCGATGGTACACCTAAAGTAAAGCATGAAAAAACAGAAGCAAAATTACACAGTACTGTGCATTTGTGCTGAAACAGACGCTATGCAAGATAAAATCAACTGTACAGACTGAACTTAACGAAATTTAGTGCAGCCATTTTGGGAGCTGGCATTTGCAGGAAAATTGTCTGTCGAGTAATAATAACCATAGGGAATCGATAAAATCAGTAGAGGGCAACTGGATTTCTTTTGGTCCTAAAGACTTCTGACAAGAGGTGAAATGTCCAGTTGCCTTCTACTGAAGCACTTGGGTTTACCTGGATGACCTAGAATCTCCACAGATACAATGTCAAAGTTCACAAAGAAATCATACAGAAAAAAATCTCCAATTCTCTCTTGGAAATAAAGTGCCGCCTCTGTTTCTGTGTTATCATATCATCAAAAACACATTACACATTACACACTGCGCTGGAACACAGCATTAGCAACAGTCTAATAATAGTAAACACATACTGAGCATTATGTGTGTAGGATATAAGCAACTGAAGACAAGTCAGCCAAAGCTGACACAATTAATACCTTTCAGCATGCACTTGAGAGCATCTTCTTTGAACTGCATTGATTTTCTGACATGCTCTTAATATAGCTACAGTTAATATCAACATAGGCCAATAGTAATTATTGGACTTGGATCAAAGGGGTTTAAAGCAAAGCCATGCTCAAGTGCCTCTAACCTGATGAAAAACTAGGAAACTCTCATTTTCACTAGGAAATAGCAGAGTATGTAAATCTGGATGACATGGCTATACACTGCTATAATCTATGCTGTAGAGTGGGCAAAAATGAGGAAATCCATACAAATGAAATGCAAGGTCAATTTAAACTGAAACAATTGCAAATACTGACATTGTGCGACCTGTTTCTGTGTAAGTAACAAAAGCCAAAGCTATATGTAATTTCGGTAAGTTACACCTGTTCAGCTTGCAAAATCAAACAACAGACTGAGGTAACTACATGACTGGTGAAGACCACTGTACCTTCCCATAAAGTCATCCTTCTTTCCAGCATCTTTGTCCCAGACTGTGATGTCCACGTAGCCTCCTTGCTCCTCATACAGGTGGAAATCAAACTGTTCTCTCCACTGCGGGTTTAGCGTTTTGGGAATTGTCTGAATAAACCACAAAAGGAAATGTCTCATTTGTCCAAGTGTCTGAAATGTTTACACAAGGTATGTATTTGTGATAAACTTTAAATGTAATCTGATATAGCTAGTAAAATATGGACAGTATACAGAATATTTGATTCAAAAGAGATTAAATAATTTTATAAGATAGTAGAAAAACACACAACAAGGTGACACTCTGGTACACTCATTTCTTGCTGTATGCATAAGTCAAAAAAGAGTAAAAGAGCAAACTAAGTTAAAAAAATGGAAGTGTGTGGATGATTAGAAATATTCAGAAGAGGTATATTGTAGCAACAAGAACAAAAGAAATAATTTTCTTAGTGCAAAAACATACCATCTACCAACATGCTTGTTGATGTACTCTGGAATGTTTAATACGTTCTTCTACTGAACAACATCTGAATGTGAATAACATCCACAATCAGAAACATATAACTGAGTCACAGTAGTTCCACTGTGTGCTGGAAATATGGAAATTATAAAATGTAAAAAAAAGGTTCCCTTTGTATTTGATCCCAGGGCCACAAAGAGGCTTATTCATATTTACATGGTGATAAAAGTCGAATGAAGACAACATAATTAAACAGGAGTGTGTTTACCTTGCTCTTGTACTTCTGGTGACCCATTCTGAATTTGACATAAGGGTCACTGAGGCCGTTGGCGTCCATCGGCTGCAGGCCACGACCTTCTATCAGACTGATGCTGACTATACCTCGCCACAGCTGGGCTTTTCTGTGCACATCTGACAGACGCATACTCTGATACTGCAGCAGGCGCACACACACACACACACACACACACACACACACATTTAGAGAAACATTTACACAAATGCGTGCATTTATACATACGTACAGAAACATCCACAGAATAAACGCATACAGTAGGCATTAATTAGCCCCAAGATAGAATTATGGCTCGTGCACACTTCGCACTTCGTCCACAGGAAAATAACCATATCAAATAAACTGAGACAACACAGACAGTAGCAGGCAAAACACACAAAATAACACTAAAACACAAACACAAATGAGATCCTTTACTTCCGAGGTGTAAGATCACCTGACAAATGAGGACATCACTATAAATTACCAACAACTTATTCAATCATTGTAAGTCTAAAATCCTGAACAATCTTTTGGGAAGTCTGGCATGCAGCAAGACTTCTGGTAGAATCCACATTTGAGTAGACAGAACATTTACTGTAACTTCTTTCCATCCTTTCAGTGTTTCCTGAGAATCTAATGTTGAGAAAATTGCTTATAGTCTGCACAGGAATGTATATCTTCAGTCTGTTTATTGTACAAATTCAAAATATAACAAAAAATATATATATAAATAAAAGAAAAGTGATTTGTAGCCTGTTTTCTCCAAAACAGGCAACCACTGATTTGCAGCGTGCTTCTGTACATTTGTTATTCCATCTGGTTGTACTGTAAGTTGACAGCTCTGCAAATTCAGATTGATCATTCTCCATATTATAAGTTGCCTGTTTTTCCTTCAACAGTTTTCTCAGCACTTACAGGCCTATTTAACCTCTCTTTGAATCATGTCAGTATCCTTCACCTAAACAAAGAGCATGGTATTTATTTGTCAAACAAATACATCCCCCTCTTCACCTTCTCTCTCTCCCTCTCTCTCCCTCTGCCGTTCTCTCTCCTCCTTCCTCGTTAGGGAGAATTTATTAGCATAGCTTTTGTTTTGCGGGTGAATTTCATTAAACTCTGAACAAACCCTGCCTCGCAAGCACAGGCCTTTGATCTGGAGACGGAGCCTCTTAATTTCCATTCTCCAGACATTAAACAATGCGAATAGCTCCCTGCAATAAAGCCAACCTCCCATACAGCAACTCCCACATCTTTCATTTCTGCTGTTCACTTGCTACGAACACACTGTATACTAATGACGAGAGGTCACTGTTATGTCCTACTGGAGCACAATCCTTTTCCCTTCTTTCCTTGTTATTGTTGCCACATATTTCTTGCTACAGAAAACCATGGACTATTTGGATTGGGAATCCGTATCCCACTGCCAGAACACAGCAGGATAGAGATCATGCACAAAGAAGTTCAGAGGCTGAAAGTCTCATAAGAGATGCTAACATGCAGTTTAAGAGCTAATACTGCCTTGCAAATGGTTCAACTTCTGTCAACTTTTTTGGAAGAAGAAAACATTTGTGCCAAAATAAGAATTTTGCCCAGTGGTAAAGTCAGAGACCTGGATTTAATATTCCTCTAGCTCGTAATTATTGTCTCAAACTACTTCTTGAAAAGTTGGTATCTTCTACAGTAGGTTTAACACTCATATATGTTTCATTAAAAAGGAGTGGTTGTGTAAAAATAACCGTGCACTGTATGCCGTCGAGCACAGAGGCAGGGAGGCAATCAGGAGCAGTGCCTTTTTTTTGGTGGGGTAGCACAGTAACTACTTAGTCGGTGTTTGAGCTAATTCCCGAGTCACAGGCAGGGTGGCCCAGTTTGGCAGCTTCAAAAGATTGGTTTGGGGAAGCACGATACAGCAGGACGTCTGCCCAGCTCCAACCAAGCACACTTCAAATGTATGTCTCTTGGCGGTATCAAACTTTTTACTGTTAGTTAAGGAAACACTCAGTGACAATAGGTGCAATTCAGGAGACAGAGTAAAAGTAAAACTGAGTTTCCAGGTACAGTCTGTTTTCCTGTCAGTGACAAAATACCTATATAGAAACATAAGCAAACAAAGCTGTGAAATGAACCCAACTTTGAGTGCAAAATCATCCCTGATACTACTATTTCAGAATTTGGCTGAGAAAGTGCTTCATGCATGTCAGTAAGAAGAAGCAGAACCTCGACCAGCATGCTTCCAGTTCAACCTGACGGCCAACAAGAATCACAAAAAATGAAATGAAACGATAGCAGTGTCTTACGCATAGCAAGATGGAAACTCAAAAATAATATGACAATCAAAGGTTTCTACTAGATGTAAAGGGGTCTAAGAGGGTCCTATAATCAGTCAACAAAGTCAAAAAATCAGCAAACGTTCAGATTTTACAACTGAATTGCATTACAGGACTCCTTTAAAACCCCTAAATATATATCAGTTGCTTTATTTTCTCACAGAGTAGCTGCAATACACTGTGCAGATCAAAGGTGGAAGAAAGATGAAGATAATAAACCTAGAGTTCAAGTTGAGTAAAAGCACTGGATAATTTGGACAGCTGAAAAGCACAAAGTTGAATACAAATACAAAGTCTGGTGTAATTATGCAAAAACCTCAATTGAGTAGCTAGAAAGTCACCAATCCAAAGAGTGAAATTAAACAAGTAAATCACTTATTACTTCCACCCTTGATGTATATACAGCTTATGATTTGCCTTCACACATCTCAATATGGTTAACATTTAGGCTCAGTTGCACTTGCATTCCAAAATAAGAGCTCACATCTCATCGGGTGACGCAAATGTCAGGTAGCATATTGCAGCTTGCGGAAAATAAGCTGGTGACAATGAGAACTAAATAACTGTCAAAGAAAAATAAACGGCAAATACCACTGTGGAAGGAGGAAAAGGAGGGAGGAAGGGAAAGGGCCAGGGAGACTCCATCCATGTACCAGGACACCAGTGAAGAAGGATAGGTGAGGTGCAGTGCGGTCGGTAGTGGGGTTACAGTACAGTTGGAAGTTTGGGGAGTTACATGCTGTTTTAGTTTACCTTACTAGATCGTTTCCAGTTCCTTCTCAAAAGCATGGTCTGTAAATGAGACAAAGCGGTTACAGAGCGCCCACCTAGTGTCTCCCCTTAGAGCTGAAGGACCAGAGGTTAAAGGGGATGAAGTGTATGAAGGTCAGATGTTAGCCCTGGCCTGGTGCAGGGGGGGTTAAATAGAGCAAGTGGGACAGTTATCATCATGCAAGTTAAGGAAGCAGGGAGTGTATAAGCGCTTTTACTAGTCATATGGTGTTTATATATGCAGACATGCATAGACAGACACATACACACAGATGTATGTACGCTGTATACAATAGCTCCAGTTTGTGTCTTGCACACTTGATACTTTCACCTACCTATTTCCATCCTAGACCCCTCCAAAAAAGACAAAAATTAAAGTTTACCGCTGCTTACTTATTTAACCTACTTGGCTTTTACTTGTCTGGGTCCAAAAATGGAGACTGACCTTGAAAAACAGATTAGCATTGCATTTTACTCTACACAAAATACAATACTGTCAAGGCATAAAGAATAAGGAACGTTGTTTTGCGTTTGTCTCAAAATTTGGCCTTGTTTAAGTTTTGACAAAAACATGGCATATCTGTGTTGTAAATGCAAGCATCAATGAAAACTTTCAAATAGGAATGTGAGGACTATTTACAAGTGCGTAAAGGAATATACAAGATTCCCTCATGTCATCCCCACACTCTTAAATTTGAAAACAATAGTATATGAAACAGATATTCATATACAAAAACATTGTTGATACTGTATAACACCTAAAACCACTGGATTATTAGCAGTTTAACACAAGATTATTTTTTAAAAAGTGTATTTAAGATCCATATATTATCTTCTCCTTCCATACCAGTAGATGGCAACAAAGAGAATGTGCTAGTATAACCTTGTACTCATTTTCTTCACAGTTGGAAAAATCCAAAATGATGCTTAACCTAAATAGAATTTATTTGTTCTGTCAATTGTGAACTCTCTGAACTACAGTACTAAATAAGCAGCAGAATTAAGACATCAGATCAAAAGGAATAAAATATTTCCCCCATGACTCTGCCTTGTTCTGAATCAAGCATGCAGGGGTCCAATTAACCAAACAAATAATTGAACAGAAATAAATGCAATTCTGAAACATCGAGCATGTCCGCAGAGGCACAAGCCAACATAATTAGGAAGAAGATCCAGTGCTCTTTGAACATGTAACTTTTCCACACAACATATTAATTACACTTGTGTTTATGCATATGTATTTGCTGAGTTGAAGAGTTTCCAGTAACTGAGGCTGAACGAAGCCAGCACATTCCAGTTCCACACAGTTTGCCTGATCTTCTGATGTATGAAGACATAGTTTCCCCACAAATAACACTCTTGATGAACTTTATCAATGTTAGTAAACTTATTTAATCGTATTGTATTGATTTGTGATTCAGTAACTTGAGTATTTAGATTTTTTCTGGATTTGGCTACAGTATATTAGACATACCATTCCTTATTTTGGTGAATCAAGCAAGCAAAATACAGAAGAACGACTCCCCAAAATAAGGAGGATATGTAGTATGGACAGTAAAGAGAGAGGTGAATGGATAATCTCACAGAAAGTTCATATAGATTTCTTACAGCATCCCTCATGTCTCCCTCCTTCGGCGACAGAGTCACAGCTAGTTCCAGGCTGCCCAGGTTATGTTCAGGGTACTGTGGGTCCTTCAGGTCCAGTGTCACATCCAGTGTCCTACAGGGAGGCAAAGTAAACCATCTTCACATACAAAGTTGGACTGTGATTACATGAGTAGTGCAAATTTATATCCACACAGTGCAAGGATTCCACAAATGAATACTGAATTTTGAGAGAAGAAAATGCATCCCAGGAAGTCATTCTGACCTGTCACAATAGGAATAGCACAGGTATAAGTAATACAATGAAAGACGGCTGGATTCCATTTAGATCTTTCGTGGTAAAGACATTTTTCCATGGTAGACAATTTCATTTGTCATAGAGAAGAGGAAAAACACTGATCAAACCAGTTCTGTTAATAATGGCTCTGCTCCATCAAGTGTCGTGTAAAGCGATATCAGTGAGCCAGCATGCAAAATACAAAGGCCATGGAGTTGGCTCATCTGAATGGGATGCCTTTGTTTTTAATGTTATCAGTTACACACTTGTGCTAGCACCTCCTGCTATGGCATGTCAAAATGCCCCCTCTGAAAATGGTCTATTGTGCATGCTGGCCAAGTGTCACACTCACTGCGTGCTGTTAAAAAGGTCTATGACAAGCTTTGCTTCATCCACCCTTAACCTGACTAGAGGTGAAACAAGCCAGGAAGATATAAATCACGTGCATATGTGTGCAAGGCCTTTAAATTTGAAATATTTCCACTAAAGAACGTGACACACAAAAACACTATTGCGTGACTAACATCACAGTAAATGCTTGAATGAATCTTGGTAATTGAACTATGTACGTCTCTATGCAATTTAACTGTTAAGGTCAAGAAGAGAATTACAAAGAATCACCACTAGAGGGAGGCCAAAGCTTATATTTGATTCAAATGACTGCATCGTCACAAGCCAGCATGAAAGCTGCTTGCAAGGAGTTGCATGTCTCACTATTTGTTGAATCTTGACACATCAGTTTTTCTGAACATACTCATTACTGAGAGAATGCAGCTACCAATTTAGTACTTCAATTACATTCAGTAGAGTCATAGAGCAGTTCAGTTAATAGGAGAGTAAGAAACTGGTGCCGGAGACTGGTGTGCTAGGTGCCGGTTGAAAGAAAAGAAGGAAGCATAAATTTTTTTTTAAAAATGGGATTCAAAACAGACAAAGAGACCTCTGATGTTCCAGTGACTCCAGATGGAGGTATGCTGAGCCCATGAAATCATCCTGAAGTCCAAAGTCATAGTCAAAGACCTACAAAGAGACAATAAAGAGCAGGTGTCAGCACAAGACCCTCAAAAACACATTGCTGGTGTTGTTTGACATTATTTTCACATTGACTTGTCATAATCTTCATCAAACAGAAGGTTGCACAGAGAGTTTATATCCTTTGAGACAGTGCAAAATAAAACAGAATATTACCATGGAATAGGATGACATTTGAAATGTAGAATTTGTCACCTGTACCTTGACATACAGCGGGTCCCTCAGGGTTTCCACTAGAAGGCTGACTCTCTCGTCCCACACTGGGTTGAGGTTCTTATGGATGGTTTTGCTCCTGAACACCTCCTTCCCTGCAATCTTAAACTTCACATATGGGTCACTGGTCCCTATTGAGAAAGAAATGAAACACAGAGAAACACTGTGAGCTAATATTAAAAAGAGAACAAACAAAAGTAAGGTAGATGGAAAAACAATAGGGTTGCATTAAAAGCCTAGTCCAGCAGTTGACCTTCTTCAGCTGATATCACTGGTCAAATGGCAGTACCTATTACAAAGACTGCAAAAAAATAGGTACTGAATAGTTGCCCATGGAAAATTGAATAATCATATCAAAGAGGATTTCGAAAGTAAAAGTCAGTTATATATTTTAAAATTTTTACTGATTACATTTCCATGTATACAAAGTGGGTATATTGTGCAATTTCTTTCTTATTACTGCTGCAGTACTATCATAGGAAAATACATCTTGAATTCTCTCGAAAATAATTTTTAATTCTTAATCATTTTAACATAAAAATATTGTTTTCAAACACAGAGATACAAAGACATGCTACTCTGAGGTCCAAAGGAGAGAATCAGGTTTGCCATGTGACTCACGTTCTGTACGGGTCATATGATTAATGACAGTATTTAATGTTGTCCTTTGCAGTGCCCCTATGTCACCACTAGGGGGTGGCATTGATTTACATTAGTCTTATATTTGAACACGCTCTATCAGTTTAATTTTTATCAACACATGAATACACACTTGGGTACTCTGTGAGATATACAAACGGGTTAGAATCCATCATTTATATTCTCATCGCATTTACCATTTATCATGATGACTAAGAAAAATAAAAAGATATATGTTTCTAAATCTACATTTTATTGCCCTGCTTAATGGGACCGATCCTCCTGTTGATTGCATTTCTGCCTACCCACACTTGTAATCAAGATAGAGTGCCAAAACAAAACTTTGAAATGTAAAACTGGAGCATATATAATTGAAACTATGATTATATAATGAAATTTCGAGTCACAAAGTTTACAGATTAGAAGTTTTCTCTGTTTAAACAACTTAAGTTGATTAAACAGACACATAAACACAAACTTCAAACACAACAAATATTACTTATTGTACATCACATTATTTACAATGAAAGTGACTTGCAAGCAAGTTGTAATGGCTGTGTTCTGAGAGGTTACACTACTTGCACATTTTCTGCGCATGGCTGGTTCATCTTAACTGTTCTACTCCAATACATGTATGTGAACTACTTGGCCCAACAGTGATGCTCTGAGCTCATGATGTGACAAAGGCAAAATACATCAAATGTTCCCCTCCTTTTAAAAAGCATCAACTTCATGCTCTATTTTTGTCATCTTTCCCATTCAGCAATATTAGTCTTTTATTTCAACCTGATAGCCATCACTCTAATAGTGTTTAAACAGCTAATTAATGAATCAGACCTTCATCCTTCAGAAGATTACAACACGTCGTCTTGTCTCTCGCTATCTTAACTCTCCGTTCTGCACATACAACATCTATTGCTTGTCTGTTGCTTTTGAGAGGGATCACACTCTCTCGTTCTTTTCAAGTTCTTTTTGTTACTTTCTGCTGTCAATTGGGTGAGTTTTTCAGTATCCAAAATGAGGCTCTGAGGTTAGGAGGTGTAACATGCTGTACGTATTGAGGCAAATTTGTGATACTGGACGAGGAGTTTGCATCTTCTCCTTATGCCTGTGTGGGTTTTCCCTGAGGGTTCTAGCTTCCTCCCACATGCCAAAGACATCCATAACTTGTGCTTCTAAATTGGCCTAAATTGGCCATATTGTGAGCATCTTTGCATCCCAGTGATGGACTGGTGACCTATCCAGGGTGTACAATGTCTTATGTCATCTGGACTAGGCCAAAATAGGTACAGAAAATTCTTGCATGGATGGATATTTGGCTATATAAATAAAATCAAATTGACTTGACAAGCTGTGAGGATGATGAGCAATTGTTTCTACTGAAACGCTGTCCTGGCGTGACTGTTTGTTTGTACTGAAGCGTGTCTCAAATAAATGTTGTTATCATTCACTGTGGCCAAAGTGATTACTAAGCAAACAGCAAGGGACGGAAGGAATCTTATCATCAAGTAATTTTCATTCATACACACACTTTGCATAAACACTTCCTGTGATCGATCCTGTCTGCCAGTATCTAAAGAAATAGTGCATAAAGAGTTTACTCTACATTACGATATGCTGAGTAGCTGTGCAGATCACAAGCAACCATATGCCTGAAATATATCTTTTATCTATTGTAGTCTGCTCTGTTTTCTGCTATTCAGCCAAGAGGGCAGACTGAAAGTCTGGATGCTAGTTGATAAAAGCCTGAGTTTTTCGTGTTCGTGCACATCTCATCACTTCAAAATAGAGTCTAACAGCAAATATCTAACTCCCTCATAATGACTTTCCTGATACTTATTAGAGGGAGTAAAGGACAGTAATGGCAAGAGCGAAAGAAATGTGAGAAAACAGATACAGTCTGGTAATGAAAAGCAAGAAATTATATGGACTATTCTGTAATATTATATTCTGTATAATACTCAAATGCAGAGGGTATGCAGTGATCATTTGCTACGGGTACTATTCACCACATTTAAAACAAAAGCACAAAATCTGCTTTGAGTAAAAACTGCTTATGTGATATTCAGATGCCAGAAAGTGTTCAAGTAGGAGCGGCGAAATATGCACTAACACTGGTCTGCCGGGGAAAGATGTCCATTTAAAAAACTTCAGATGCTCTCATGCTTCCCAGCAGAGCTACTAGAGAGACACATTTTTACACACACACACACATATACTGTTTTACACACTGCTGCCCTTGACATATCACTGTGGGGCAGCTGCAGCAACGTTACACAAACGGCAGAATACGGATGCGGAGAATATATCCACAAATTTCTGAGAGGGCATTTTACTATGTAGTGAAACAAACATTGGAGAATTGCAAAAAAAATAAAAAATCGATCTTTTTGGTTGTTTCAAAATAACAGAATATAAACTATCTCATGGACATGAGCTGATGATTTACAATCTATGGAAAAAACACAAGGCTAAAGAGAAATGGTCCCAAAGCACATCATGAGGCGAAGGCTCACTAATCTCTAAAAGTGCAGCAACTGTCTATTCTCTATGTCGTTCTCTTTCTGTGTCCCAGCAGGTCAATATTCTCCCGACACACATCACTGACTCGGAGTCTCCGCATCCCACAGTGCCAGCTTTATAGGGCCATAAACACACACAGGCAGAAAAGTATGAAATGGAAAAGGCTGGCGCTGTAGGTGGGTGATGGCTGAATATGAGCGAGTGTGGGTAAAGTGCAGAGGAGTGATTGGAGATGCACTGTCTTGGAAATCTACCACTATGTATGACATTTATGGCAAATTCCTCAAAAGATATCACATCCTTGGAGAAAGTCCATGAAGAAAAAAAAAAGGGATTGGATCTCCCAAATGAGGGCTGCTGGGCGGATAGGTCAATAAGCTATAGGTACTGAAAGATCAATACGCCCTAGAAGAATGAATAGTGATTGACGTGAATGCCTAAAAACAGATGGGACTCAAGACAGCAGGTTTAATGGTTTGGTGCACCATGGACATTTGTCCACCTTGGAGGAAGAAGGCTATGAAATGGAAGTGCTTGGGAATGGGAGACTTGGTATGAGGAGGAAATGTGTCACATAATGATAAACCGTCACCGATCATGATTTTCTGCTTTTCTACTTTTGAGTGGCATTAATGCAGAGCCCAAGAGTGGCCAGAGAGAGTGAATATATATATATATATATATATATATATATATATATATATATATATATATATATATATATATATGGCCAGATTTTAGTGCACTCAAAGCACTATTCCGTATGTACAAAATACAATAGATTCCCATGATTCAAATAATTCATCCCCACGTTTTGATTCATTTGTGTGCACTAGGTAAGTGTATAACAAGAGTCAGCGTAATAGATGAGCCTTTTTTCACAAACTATGAAGTGCACTACACCTGCTGCTTGAGTAAAGGTGGAAAGATATTAAAAGCTTCTAACTTGTCAGAATAATAATTTATAAGAAAAACATTGTTTAAGCACAAATGATGCCTCCTTTCAAAGAGCTACAACCTTATTTTCAGCCAAACATCCAGCACAGACAAATTACACAGATCTCTATATGCATATGCTGTGAGACGAGTAAACTAGAAAGAGATACAACAAAAATATTCATCACGTTCACTCACACAGTGTAAAGCCTTTGTTCCCCCAAAGTGTTGTAACAGGAGACCATTGATGTGACAACTGATATAGTGTCTCATTAGTATGAATCAAATGCCCAGCCAGTGTTGACAAAGCTTTCACCCAAAGTCAGCCACATTCTCGTCTGGCCGGAGACACTTCACTAGACAAAACTTATTTTTATCTTTTGTGCAAACGTGGCGTTTGTGTTGCAATCTGTGTATGAGAGATTGTTATTCTGTGACTAACATTACCTAACGTTACACACTGTTGACAAAGAGAAGAGTGGAAATAGACATTGAGGGAAGACATTCAGAAGCAAACAAAACATCTCATTCTTTGGATTGTCATGGAAAACTCATCTAGAGTCCTTAATATAGAAAACAGCCCATAGGCTGTTGCAGGCAATCAAAACACTCAATTACAATCCATTCACATATTGGAAATAAAAAATAATAAATGCCTGTACAATGCTTCACATTTATAAACATAATAATTGACAACAAGATAAACCAAATGAGCCTGAACAGACAACCAATTCTGAAGAGAAAAGATGATACAGAAAGCCTCACCCTACAAGCTGATGGGATTGGTTCCTTAAATCTGTTACATATGAAACCCTGGCTGTCTGAAGCTGTGCTTTTGAGACTGTTATTGTTTCTCTGCAGCTTTAAGATGGAAATGCTCAGCTGTGAAACAGCTTACTTTTCTCATGGTATATCTCCCAGCATATAAAATGCACCACAGGAACAAGATTAAAAAAAAAAAAAGAAGAAGAAAAAAAAGAAAGGATTGTCACCGGAAGGGCTCTTTAACACCAGGTGCTAAGTTCATGTGCCATATACCAGGTTAGGTTAAGAGCACCGGCTACCATAGCAACAGAGACTGTAAACCTTGTGTTTGGAACAAGGGTTTTTCTGTCAGCCAGGCTGCTGTAACCGAAAATCCGGGATTTCGCTGAACTGTGATATGAAAGATGTGGTTAACTTCCTAATCTTCTTTCCTGAAACACCCGCTGGGTCCACAGACTGCTCAGTGAGAGAACAAGAAAGTGACTGACTGATGAGAAACTGGCAAAGACACAAAGAGAAACTGTGTGCATCACATCAAGCATTTAATCTTTTCATTGATATTCTGCTACGTCAACTACACAACAGAGTAACAGTTGCCAAGAGTGAGAATAAATGTATTTATGAGCTGAGCAAGCGTTGTACAGAGCAGATAAATTTGCTTTAAGTGCAGTACACAGACACACCTAAAAGCCCATAATTTCTTTTGGAAAGCAGTATTCTGTCAATTGACAGGCAGCTGAGAACATCATCCATCCGCACATTTATCTCTTCTCAACACCCACTGGGCTGCGACCATAAAAATACTGCTCGCTGTGTCCCGTTGTCAGTAAACCAGACCGCCATGCCAGACACCTGAGCCCACAGCAACCATAAAAGCACAATCTGTGATCTAAACGGAGCAAAGCTTACACTAGTAAAAACCTTCCATCACCCTCTGAATGGTCATTCAATACAAGAATTAACAAATATTACAACAAATGAACATTCCAAATTGTGAGTAAGAAACACAAACATCAAATCCTCCAACTATAATTCACACTCTGCAATCAAAGTTCAAGCATATACCCTAAAAGCATACGGTCAACTGTTATAAAATGAGCCTTTAATGCTTGATTCCATTATCAGGCTTATTCAGCCTGGAGTGCAGCATTAACAGAAGGGTATGTTTAGAGGGTGAATCTATGACTGTAGATGAAACAAACTGAAGTATACTCCACCACTAATGCCTCCTCATACGATATTCTACAGTCCATGATATCAACAGTGGCTTCCTGCTGTTGAAGTCATCACTATTAAGCGCTTCTCTCTCTCTCTCACTTTGTTGCACTGTTTCTCATTTTCCACAGGGAAAGGCGACAACTCTTGTACTATCAATGCTGTCATGTCATTGTTTATGTCTACAGATACAACATGAGCATACATATTCACATGTAAAGCCTATCTGTGTGTGTACATGTACATATACTTCTGGATTGCCAATGATTACAGATTTGTCGTGTGTTGAGACAGAGTGTGTGATCGGGCAGAAGTACTTAACTCATAACTACAACATCTATGCGTTACACAACCAAGAAACTTTGCAACCCTGCAGACAGATTAATATAAGCAAGAAAATAGGGAGAGCAAAAATGTGTACATAAGTAGATAGTAAGAGAGACCACACTGACAGATGCTGACAGCAATACCGAGGGTTTTCTATTATATTCATGAAAAAAGCAAAATGATCTTATAGCAGTTTCTCCAGCCCACAATGTTTGAAGCCAAACATTAAAATGCAAACTGGTTTGCTATTGAATTCTTACATTACAGAAGCAATAAAAGAAAAACAATAATCTTAGCATAATGTTATTTGGGTGAAGTGTGGACTAACAAAGTGCACACTCATCTCTCCCACTTTACACCAGCCGTTACCAAAGGGAGGCAGTGTGTATCCATCAATAGCACACACTCACTCACAGGATAACTGTGAGGAAAAGCCATCCACACATCAAGCCATTTCCACTATGATTCACTTTTATCCTCAACTTTTAATTGTATTCAAACACATTAGACTAAATGTAATTGTGACCATTTATTTATAAAATTTGACCTAATCTTAAAAAAAGGATTCATTCATACAACAATCTGCTTTCTTTCCTGGTCTGCCTATGTTCCTTTTCTTTTTTTTTGCCCTCCTCCAGTTCTCTCAGTTAAATGACTTCATTAAGCCTCCCAATGCAAACTTCCAGTTGATTTTTCGCCGTAGGTACTTACAGAAACTTATGGCTTTAGCATATTTACATGTTATCATCTTTCCTCCTGTTTATTCTTCAAGAAGCCCAGTTTTGCTCAATGAAAATGGGATTTGCAACATCAGCGTGGCACAAATGATGAAGTATCACACATTATCTCTTCTCTCGTTATTATCTGGCAGCTTGTTCAATCTTCAGGAGGCTAGAATTCCCTTTACACAAAAATTGGATTTGCAGCATCAACGGGGCAAAAATGATGATGAGCGTCTTGTCACACTTATTGAGCTGTGACAGATTTTTGTCTCAGATATTCGAAGAAAATATTCTTATAACAGTAAAAATGTATGGAAATATGTCATTTCCCAAAATAATGAAAGTAGACTCTACTGGCAATGAGGAAACCATAGCATTTAATAAACTTTTACAGAGAATGAAAACCACAATAACAGGGTTATTGATGGTGTTTTACCATACATTACATTGTATATTTCGCAGAATAGGACTGACATTATGTTACATAGTAAACAAGATTTCCAATTAAGATTTTTTTTATTTGTTTGTTTTTGTGACCGCTATTGTTTCTCTTAATTTGCTTTAAATCTTCCTCATTTATAGCGACACATTTCCCAAACACTGTTAACTTTTCAAAGACCTCTGGCCTTTTAATGATGGATCATTTGACAGTTTTATAAATAATACATAGCCAAGTCAACTACAAGTCCATTAAGGACTGAGCAGATTTCACGGGGCTGTGATGTAATAGTCATTACATGGGGAGGCTCAAAAGACAGAAAGGCTCATCAAAGTCTAATGCATCCATTTAAATGCCAGCACTGCTCTGGGAGTACACAAAAGTCCAAGTGCATGCAAGTATGCCTTGCTCCTGGCAAACCCCTAAGCAATAATGAGGATTTATTTATTTCACACATGCAGGAAGGAACTCATGAAGGGTGTGAAGAGCTTAGTCTCTGTGTATGTGTTTGGGCAATTAATGTGTGAGGCAGTTACTGCACACAAACACAGTCCACACACTGAAGTGGTCATCGAGGAACACCACTGACCAAAGCTCTGCTACAGTGCTTTCACTTATACGTTTTGTCACTAACTCACAAATTGAATTATAGGGCCATTAGTCAAGAGAGACTCAAGGACAAACATCTGTTTGTTTACTGTTCTCAGAGACAGCAGGGTATCAATACAGACAGAAAGCTTTGACCTTGGAAAAAAACATTTGGTAAAAAAAAAAATAAAGGATGACTCCTGCCTGTCTGAAGCAGTCGGACGGAGAGCAGACAGTTCTAATACATGAATGTTAAGGAGAGGAGACCTTAGCTGCAGTTAAAATGGCATAATTTGAGGTTAGGGCCATGTTCAGACTTAATAAAATCATTCTTCACCATTTGGCACACTATCTTGATCAAGGGTTGCGAACATGCTAATGAAAGGTGCTTGTTGCTGACTGCAGAGTGAAAGATGATGAGACGATAATAGTGATACAGGGTCTTCTCTGTCAAGCCGATTCACATTGATGTGCAGAACAATTAATTATTCTGCTTACCCATTTTCATCACCATTCTGTAGATATTCATTACACATTCATGATCAATAGCTTTCTGTCTCAGTCCAGGGCATAAAAACGGTCCTGAATTATTAATTCATAATTTATGAGCAGGTAATTAAATTTCTACAGATGACAGAGTGATATCATGCGCTAAAAATAAGTATTAGAGGAAAAAAATCAGTGCATTCAGATTTTTTTAGATCCTTTTAAGTTTCACACATTTTGTTATGTTCCAGACACATTAGAAAACAGATCCAGTATTTTTTTCTCATCAACCACACACAATTCTCCACAACGACAAAGCAAAAACAGGTTATTAAAATGTTTTGTACAGTTATTGAAAATAAAAGACCGAAACACCACTTTCATGTAAGTATTCAGACAGTTCGCTTTGTACTTGGTTAAAGCAGCTTTGGGCAGAAAAGACAGCCATGAGTAATGGATGTCTTGGCAGACTCATTCAAGCTTAACCAGACTAGATGGGAAGCACTGGTGTCCAGCTATTTCAAATCTGTCCAGAAATGCTGTATTGGGTTCAAGTCCAAACTCTGGCTGGGCCTTGACAGGACTTTCACATTTTTTATGAAGCCATTTGAGCATTTTCTCGGCAGCATGCAAGTTTTCAGTCAGGATTGCTTTATATTTTTCTGCATCCATCTCTCTCTCTCTCTATCCTGACTAGTCTTTCGTTCCTTGTCGCAGAAAAACATCTCCACAGCATGATGCTGCCTCCACTGTGTTTGACTTTAGGGATGGTATTAATGAGGTGGTGCTTAGTGTTTGGTTTCCTCCTCACATGGTGTTGGTAATTGTGGCCAAACAGTTCAATATGTGTTCCATCGCAAAAAGAAGATTTTGCTTCTCATGGTCAGGGCACCGTTCAGTTGCCCTTAAGCAAACTCCCAACAGCCTGTCTTTATAATGTGGAATGACCACTGGCCACTCTACCATATAGGCCTGGTTGGCTTAGGCTACACTAATGGTTGTCCTTCTGTGAGACTCTTGTTCTTAATGACTGCTGGATTCTTGGTTACCTGTTAGACCATGGCTACATGTTGCTGATTGCTAAGTTTTGCTGGGCTGACAGATCTACAAAGACTGTTGGTGGTTCCAAACTTCTGCCATTGAGAATGATGGAGGCTACCGTGCTCTCAGGTGCTTTCTTTGCTGCAGAAACTTCTTGTACATTTCTACGGATCTGTGCTTTGACACAATCTTGTCTCGCAGGTGTATGGACAAATTATGGTTTTCATTTTGAACACCAAGTGACATCTTTCTTAATTATCTCCAATGAATTCAACAGACCGTTTACAGAGCAGCCAGTTTGAAATGAAACAGCTAAACACAGTTTTTACTAATCACATTAATCAAGGATCTATCTATCTCAGAACCTTCATTAATGTGATTAGTAATGCCTATGTTTATCAACTATTTCATGTCACAACAGATGATGTGCAAAAGTAAACGGCAACAAAGTTGTAAAAGCACCTCAAAAATCATTAGCAGAAGTAGGATGCACCAGAGTCTCAATACAAGTGTCATAGCAAAAGTCTGAATACTAACGTAAATAGGATATTTCACTTGTTTATTTTAGGTAAATAAATACGGTAATAAAAACACACTCCAAAAGCCTGCTTTTGCTTTGCCATTGCAGACTACTCTGTGTAGATTGATGAGCAAAAGGATGCATGAATTTATTTAGGATCAGTGTGCAACAGTCTAAAAATACACCAGATGCACTGTACAATCTCACTATGGTATGAATACATACTCCAGTGAAACAATACAACATGTCCTTTTAAAATGACTCTAATGAATAGTCAATTACACAAAAACAGAAACCACAACAGCATACATGTTTTTCTTACAAAATAAATCTCAAAGAAAAGATAATGAGTGAAATTTTCCAGCATTAAACTCACAGGAACCACACTGAATTGAACAAACACGATTTGCATCTGAGTTAAACCTTGCAGATCTAATGATGACATTTTTGAGTATCAAAATTTAATTAATATGGATGACAAACCACCTGCTGAAAGTATTAAACAGCCATCAATAATTCATAATGTCAGATTAAAATTAATGCTGTTTTATTCTACCTAATAACCTTGTTGTTCAGTGTTCAAATGTGATCAAAATTAAGCTTACTGAAGCTACAATAATGTATTATTTTTAGTATGTGTCTGGAGAGTCAGTGAATCTACAGTTATGTACGTATAGCATGACAGAAATTTTTCCCAACAGGTAAACATCACTGTCAGTCCCAGTGAGATCACAGGGATCTTAATTTATTGTAACATGAGGTACTACATCAATCTGTGTTCTGTCTCATAGATACAGTACCTGAGGTCAATCTCCAGTAGTACATTTCATAGCGAATGTTTATGCTCAGCTGTTGCTGAGTGATATTGTGCTATGATGATTTATCAAATGTCTGAAGCATCTATGCTGTGCCATCTCCTCCCAAATGTAATGAAGCCCATGCAGTCAAACAGTATTTACAAATTCATTCACACTGTATGTGTCAACTTTGAAAGCAACAAATAAATAACACAGTTTTGTTTTCACAGTATATCATCCTCACCTTTTTTGAAATAAGAGATTAAAGATGAAATTGAACTGTTGACATACATAATTAACACCTAGAGCTGAGCCAAACATCTCTGTAAGTCAGTTTGCTGGAGGAAAGCCTGGATAATATTAAAACGCATAATATATCTATCGACTATGGAAGTAGCCATGGTGATGAAAGCATCTGTTGCAATTAAGGTATTTTTCACTGAATATGTATTTTGCAAAAGGGAACCATACAAGTGTAAATAATGTCATTACTAGCAGCTAGCTACACTACATGGAAGTGTTCCAGTCCAAGGATCACTGAAAGAGGGCCATTGTAAGTTGCACCTGTGCTTTTCAAGTCTGCTCTGATAAGCATCCTACTACAGAATATTACTGTAAAAAAATAAAAGTCATTTAGCTAATTTTAGGAAAACAAGTATTAAGCATATCGCCCTGCTTGTAATCTCACAGACATTAAGTAAATGAACCAATTAGGCTAATCTGACAATTTAGCAACACAAAATGTACATAGAGACAAAAAAGACACACATAACACAACTTGTCTCATTTGTCTGCATTTCACTGTAAGATTAAGAAAATGCAGCCTCATATTAACCTCTGTTGATTGTTCTTGGGACTCCCGGCATCACTGATACACACTGCAGGAGGACCTATTCAGAGTTGTTTAATATACTGCCTGTCAAAAACTCTATAATTAAGAACAACATCATGGAGGAGGCTCACTGATGCTTGTCATGAGATGTGAGAACAGGAGAGGAGAAAAATGCAGTAAAGCTACCCATAAAACCTTCAGTCACGCTCGAGCTGCAAACCTGGAACAGCTCCACATTTAGATTGTGGATTCTGTGTGTGGCTGAGCGTATGCATGTGTTCTTGGTCTAAGTGTAGTGTCAGGACTGACGGATGGTTGCAGCTCTGGGGTTTCCTAATACCCAGAATGCAATCTGCTCAAGAGGATGCACTGGAGAAGGCTGTAAAGACAAGACACTCTATCATGGGATGCACACAAACTCAGACCATATGCCTCAGCTGCTTTGTGCTTAAGAGAGTTTACTTTTTTTGTCTTTTGCTTACATTTACTCTAAATGAACCTACAGCGACATGCAACATGAGCCTGCTGCAGTTAAAACCTGAAGTGTGACATAGCATAACGCTTTGATTTCTTGCTTGCAGTTGAGCTGAATGAGCAGAGACAAAAATAAAGCCCAGCATACACAGCATGTGGGAAAAAACATGGGAGGTGAGAAAGTAATGAAGTGGACTTAAAATAAAACAAAAGACAACATGCCGACAGTGGTGTCAAGCTCTCGTATCGACTTACATCTTCAGAAACTCATCACACTTTGAGAACTCAGAACTAATCAAATAGCCCAAAATATGCACACATACCAGCACACAGAACACATGAACACAAAATGTGTTAGCATGTGCAAATAGCAGAAACCATGACTGTCTTGCAGGTTATTACTTCATCTCAGGGGGATGAAATTACAGTATTTTGTAAAAGGGATTTTCAAGGACTGGTAGTCAGGCTACAGCTGCAATAAATTGCATTAGTTTATACATAATTGTGTCTACTTTAACAATACATAGAGTAATTTGCAGATGAATTGTGCTGATATATATGCTGTGGTACTTCACACTAGTTGTTGAAATCTTGCATCTGCATTGTGTCTCCTGGCCTGAATACAGTAGTCTATTTAGGCCACTTATTGTTAATCAGTCTGTCGTCTGTTTGATTCATCTGCTAGTATGATAGAGATTATACAAAACTCCACCCTAACAACCCATTACATGCCTTTCACTTATGTAGCTGTATGTATTTTTGTGGCAAATATGAATAAATAAAAATAGAAGACAAGAAAAGATGCGTGCAAGGGGAGAAAAATCAAATATATCATTAGAGTAGCAGTTAAACAGTAACAGCCGTCAGATAAAGGAGGTCGATGTGAAGCTTTGTCAGATGAAAGAGATTAAGAGAGAGAATAGGCAGCTTACAAGAACACATATTAATGGAAACATGCCTTAAGCATGATAAACAAAATATTGGGTCAGAGTCTAATATTGTGAGTTGAAATTCACTGGTGTTACTGTTTCAGTGTGTCAGTCTGATTTTCAGCTCCAAAATTACATTATCATTCAAAATTAGAGATGTGAATATATAGTTGATATGTACTGCATTACAAAAATTAATCAGTGTATAATAGACTTACATGAACACTTTTGCACATACTCAGGCAAGTGCAAATTTGCAAATTTCTTTAAAAAGGGTATCTGCATGTTGATCATAAGGCACATTTCCCATTTAGAACACTGTTCCAGTCGTGGCAATTTAATATTTTGCATCTAAATGACATTTAATTACACCTACAGTGAAATCTGCACCTGCTGAATTTTGATAATTATCCTTCAGTACATGTAAAGCAGGAGCGTAGGGCAGCAGAAATACTTCTGTTGAAGTATGCAGGAGTCAGACGTCCACTATTCAGTTTAACAGACTGAGAGGGATCGTTCAGCCATATACTTTAAAAGCCCTCAGAAACACAATGAATTTGTTAAATGGTAATTTTAAAAAGCTATCTGGCAAATCATATTATATTGTATCCAGACAAAAACTGGTCAAAAACTGTACTCGCATACTTACACACATATGTACACACATGCATGCAAAAATCATTGCAGGCAAATCTCACCATTCAGCAGTTATTCCAGCTAACAGGACCAGGCAGTGATTAAAATAAATGAACAGAGAGCTATAACTGCAATTCAAAAGGTCACCAGGAATCATTAAATTATGTCAGCAGCTGAAAAGTTTGGTATAGCACCAGACAATGACTGTTGATTGCTGTATATACAGTATAGCTCATTACAACACTACAAGTAATCTCCACTATGATCACATTTTTTATATTTAGCTGTAAAACTTTCACTGTGTTCATTTACCAGTAGGTAAACACAACACCTCTAAGACCTTGAAGCAAGATTTTTTTCTCCAAAATTAATGAGTAAAGTCAAAAGAAATTCAGGAACATGCATCCTCAATGTTCTCTGTCACACACACACACACAGTACACACAGTTATTGCAAGATGGAAAGGGAAGAAGCTGCGTCAGGTCTTGGACTGCTGAAGAGGTGCACCTTGTGGTACTTCACCCACAGAGAGTATACAGAGGGCAAAGTGTTTTCATCTGAGGTCACCACAAAGCTACAGAGCTTTCACTGGTAGCTCGACATACATGACAGCTAAGACCTGGTTTAGGACTCCACGGACACAACAGGATCTTGCCGATATAGGAGAAGGTAAAATTCAAGGAAAGATTACTTGACAGGTAGAATCTGACTCGGCCGGGACAATAAGCATGAAAAGAAAATTAGTTCTTCAAATATCTTTTGTCGTTAAACAAATGGCTATCATGGTTTTCTTGCTTCTTATGGTTCAGTGCTTTTAATGGTTCCCTTATTGCAGTTTAACCTCAGAACAACAGCATCAGATACCGGTTTAAAAAAAACAGAAGCACATTTAGATGGGTAAAACATCAGCATCGATCTACTTTGTATTTTCTTCATTTATCTGTGTGCATGTATGCTAGCATTTACAAGCTTATATCTATATTTTTGCTATCAAGTTGTGACAAATGTCACATGTCGCCTGTTTCACTTGGTGAGTAAAATGGTTTGACTCCAAGTTACTATGGCTGCAACCAAAAAGCTCTCAAATGGCTCGTTTGTTTAACACTAGACAAGTGATTTTCACTAACTCCCATCTGAAAGTCTTGCGCTGTTTTCTGAGGATGACAGAAATATTCCCTTGGAGGTCTTTGTATTTTTAAGTCTCAGCTATGTAACCACCAACTTCTGAGCATCATTGAGTCAAGTGCTGAAGAGGTGGCTGATAGGCTAATATGAATTCCACCTACACTCACTAACCTTTACATGCATATTCACACATACTTTAAACTGTAAATGAAAAAGATCGTGGTTGACTTTCAAGAAAGACCTTTGACAAACAGGTCACACAGTCAGAGTAGTTCCAGTATGTCTTCTTAATGCCTTCATGTCTCCTGCCAACATTCCATGTCCAGCCTACGCCCTCGGCAGTGAACCTTTACAGACTTAAATTGACAGCACCTGCATGCTCAGCAGAAAACCACAAGTAACTGAAAATGCTTTAAGCGTGACTGCTCTCAACAACTAGAACACTGTGGCCAGTACAGTGAGGTTTATATTATTTAATATGCAGATTAATCCCATTTAGAAGCAAAATTATAATAATGTTTTAGCAAATCTGATGAAATTCTATATGGAATTGTATCACGTCATGGTAGCACAAAATCTACACAGAGTTTGCAGGCAAGTATTCCTGCTGTAGCTTTATGGTTAAAGAATGACTAGAAATGGTTTATAAAGACTGTAAGACAATGCTCAAGCACTTCATGATTTAGCAGAGGGATAAAACAGAGTCTTCACATAGTTGTTGCAAAAACATGTCAAACTTTCTGAGCCTTTAGCCAGTGGGATTGTATTTGGTTCAATATGACATGTTTGTCTCCTCATGTTGTCTTCTATCAAACTGAGGGTAAAATCTCCAAATGACTGAAACTCTGTTCTAAATGTTACAACACAACACAATATCCTCCTTTGCTTTCAGAATCAAGTGTTTCCAAGAGTTCACTGTGACTGGAGATTGAACAGTGGTAGTTGAAGGTGTATTAGAGAAAGAGACTCTTGATTGAAAAGCAAAAATATGTCAATGGTTTGATGTTGTAAATAGTCATTCTTCTGCTTAAAATGTCTAGCAACTTACAATATAGTATTATCTGCGTATTATATTAAAAAAGAAAGCATTTTTAAAAATTATTCTAACCAATACGAACAACCAAAATTATTAATCATCGAATACTGAGAGTGCTTTTCTGTAAAATTAAACGGTCAAAAACAATGGCACAATTGTTCCGATTTCAAATGTTTCGCTGCTACTGGTGATTCTTCACAAATCAGTCTATTTAAAGCACATTATTTGTAGTCACTTTTTCTAAGGTCCCATTCTTTCACCTCCTCAGAGGAAATTTTTTTATGGCAACACACCCTTCGCTAATAAACCTGTCAGGGCTGTTCCATTTTAAATTTAAGTCAAACTCCCTGGCCTTGTTCCCAGCCTTGCTTTGGCACAAAAAGGCTCCCTTCATCACTTAGAACTTCACTGAAGGGACATAAGGGAAGACATGGCACTAATGTAGAACTGAATGCCACTGAACCCCTGCCCTCCCCTCTTTTGTGTCTGCCTTGTCAACCTTGTCTCTGAGAGCATACATCACTTTGATGCATGGATCAAAGCTGTAGTGTCAAATAAAGCGTCCCATCTCATCTGTTACCTGTGTGCTTCTGGTAACTTTTTGTGAAGCTCCACTAATGTCTCCCCTAAAGATCCCTTTTCTGTCAGTGTCTACGAGTCATTTTCAGGAACTTGCAAACCATTTTAGGGCAACTGAAACCTCTGCGCATGTTCTGAATGTAGTAACTGCTCAGTTAGAGCCTCTTTCAGTGCCATTATCATAGGAGAAAAAAGTCTTTCTCTGGGATGGGTGTCTCGGCACAACCCTAAAAAACTGCTGATGCTGAGCGGTTAAACTAAAAGAGTATAATAGCATCAAATGGGCATTATTTTTTGCCCTTTTACTGTCCTTGTCAAGTAGCAGTCTCCTGCTCTAAAACATTACCATCAGCAGTGTAAAATTTGCCATATAGGCCACATATACCTTCCACTGCTCTATTCCCTACATGCTGAAAGAACTGGGGTTCTGTGAGAAAGTCCAGTAACTACTATTTGTCATTGTTTTGATGCACTCTGGGTTTTTGTCATGATCAAAGTTGGCATCACTATAGAAACAGAAAGGCTAAAGGACCATTTAGGGAATTGTTTCTGTAAACGTTCACAGCACTTTGTGCCTGCCCCGAGTCCCTGCAATGGAAAGCAATCTTTGTTTGAATATAAATTCCAGAGCCCCAGAATACCTCAGCCTGATGTTGGATATTACCTGAATTTTCCTGCTTCATTTTTCGGTCAGTACGTAAAATTCTGCAAAGATGTTTCTGCTGACAAACTGGAAACTACGTGTTTCATTTGTAATTCATGCTGGGGCTTTCAGTGGATCAATAGGTAACAAACAAAATTGCTTCTTGGCTCTCCCAGTAAAATACTTTCATTTTATAATTCAGCTCTTTTCCAGTATACACACCTGACAAGGCTAGACCAGACTAGACTGTTCGACTAATAGAATATTTCGCCAATCCTACATCGGTCTTCTGCAATTTATCCATTGCCTGCTGTAAAAAAAAAAAGCAGCAAAATGTGAATATCCAGATACAACTACATGTCAAGATTTAGCATCAATGGCTGCATATGTTAAGAAGCTGCATATACTGAAAAAGAGCTCCTTACTGAGCAGTGGGTGACAAAACAACATGTGTTACAACATTGATTGTTATTAAAATTTGCTCATACATAATTGAATTCATCTTTTTGTATATTATTTGTCTGTATCTCCGTATCTGTCTCTCTCTATAATGAGCTGCTGTGACGGGCTCAGGATAGGACAGGTGAGCTCAGCACCTTGCTGCTCATTATCTGGGCGGACAGGTAGTCAGGCAAATTGCATGGGAAAGAACAGGGCAACTCATACTGCTCTGTTGTCATGGTGACTGCTACAACAGTTAATGAGACCTGGCTGTCCATCATCCAATCTATTGTCCATGTGAGTTTATGGAAAAATCTCTGGCTTTGCATGTTTTTGCTGCTTGGCTTTACCACAATACAAGTGCTATGTTCAGATGGCTTCCACAGGTAAAAGGTTATCTGTTCTGAACTTAAAATCAAAAATATATTCCAGCTCCAGAAAAGCAGGAACATACTGTTTATCAGAGTGTTTTAATGTGAGATAATATCTTTTATACTGGTGAAAAGATAGATAAATTCTATTCCATCACACAATAGCAGAAATAGGTGAGTGCAGTGAATGGAACAACTCAAGATAGTGCTACATAAACATGCCCACCTCCACTCCACTGACCTCTCTCAAGCATTATGAAATGCCACTCAGCCTTCTTTAGGGCTTCCAGTTCTGATTCTCTGAAGTTACCAAATTAAATATTTAACAGAAAATGAAGAAACAAGAGCATGGATAAAGAAGATTGCATCCAGCCAGGCACACTGGGTAGTCAAAAGAAGGATTTACATTATGGTTTAGTCACACTACAAAAAGTAGTTTGGGGACCATATAGGTGTCAGTCTTCTTGACTTGAAATGTGACAATGTTTTAGGTTAAGTCAAAGCTGAATCCTGTAAAGCACACATTCACAAAGCATCACCCTCATCATTCTAAGTAATTCCACCTGACTTCACACAAAGAAAATCGATTGAGATGTGAGGACGAAATGTGTGAATTAATAAAAGCCTACACAGAGAGAGAGGAGCGAGAGGGAATGGGGTGCAGTAGAAATAAAGAGGAAAAAAAGTCCAAAGAGAAATATTCCACTGACCAAAAATAGATATATATGTATATGTAATTTGGATGATTCTCCATATTTTTTTTTATCGTCAACAAATCCAACAAAAAGACAAAAAAAAAAACAACAACACCGATCCTTCCAACAAGTATTGGCTGTGTGTCCAAAGCTTTATTCTACACTTTCCTCTGTGCCATAGAGCTACTGAAGTACTAAATCACACCACTGAGACATGGTGTTGCACTGGATAACATGCTTCTTCATCAGAAAAGTCTATGGTCACTATAGTTCATTTAGAAACAGCTCCACAGACTAATAACAGTGACGACTTTCAGAGTCTCTGGGCAGTCGTTTCTTTGAGACTGAGGTCATGACAGATGCCCAGACATGCAGTTCTGTTTACGCTGCTTTGGCAAGCTATTGGCCTACATAACACAACTCGGCCCAAGTTCTTTGAGAAATTTACAATGCCTAAGGCACAACCTGATCAATAAGACTTGGAATACAGTGCATGTCTGACTCAGTGTTTTTTTTTTTTGTTTGTTTTTGTTTTCTTTTAATTGGTTTGATTTTTCACTCCAATGAAGCCTTTCTAGGAGGATGAGCTGACCGAGGACTGAGACACACAGTCAAGATTTGTTAGTAAGATCAATTCACTGTTAGTTTTTGTCTTTTTGATTTGTTGACAACTAGATAAAAAAGAAAATCACCAAAGTTTTCTTTTAAGCATGAAACAGTTAAAATCTTACTAGCATTCAGCGACAATGCAAATTGGGGAAGTTATGACTATATAAAACTGTTCACACTGTCCCTCAGCATAAATATCAGCACTACTGAGGTAGCAGGAAGAATAAACAGGTCTCTTACCTGTTCGATCTCGGATGGCAAGGTTTTTCCCTTTCTTTAAGACAATATCCAGCTGGTACATGGCGGGACTAGGAGGTTGAGGCAGGGGCTCTGCATTACTGGGCCCCACTATGTTGATGCCCTGTAAAGATGCATAGGTACACAGGTTAGGCTATATAGGCATATCATGACTGTCCAGATTACTCCAGCATCATAATTTTTCATAAAGATTTGGAGGGAAAAACAAAAGAAAGAAAAGGAAGAGAAAACAACATGATTTTGCAGTAAAAATATATAAGCCACGTTGCTAACAGACAAACAGACGGACAGACAGACAAATGCATGTCGATTGTCACATAACTCCGCCGCATTCCTTGACGTAATAATGAACACAAAACAGACAATTTCAAAGAACATCATAGTTGCCCCGACAATGCGTATAATCTATATGTGCAATCAGAACTCACATATGTGACAACAGACAATAAAATCAGATGACTATTTCAGATATGAAATATTTAAATAAATCCGAGAAGTAACTGCTCAAAATTGTTATTTTTAGAATAAAAAGCAGAAATAAAAAAATTAAAAATAGTGGTCTACGTAACACTGGTCTCTGAACCATCACAAATATTTAAGATGAGCATGTGAAAGGGAAAACTGAAAAAAAAGGCTTAAAATGGCTTTTGTGACTATTCCTGTTCAAAATGTACAATTTTTGTTGCAGCATTAGTACATTCGAAATAAGAGGTAAAAAAAAAAAGAGGGATTACTCATGCACTGAAAAATCCATGTTTAGACATTGCATAATATACGTTGCATCTATAGTCTGATAACTAACTATTGCCTGCAACCTCTCCATGATGCTTCTGGGGATCAGGGTCTTGGAAAGGGTCATCTCTGTGCCTTTGCATGTCATGCTGTAGCCCTGAGGTCAGTGCTGCTCTCCGCTCTGACAGAGATCCCCCACTGGCTCTGATTATGGTTGCTGTTGGAGCCCCTTTGCAAGCCACACAATAAACCAGGCTACGCTCTAAGATCCACAGCAGCTTACATTCTTTCTCGATCTTTTGCACATCTACCATCGTTTATCTCTCCTCCCCATTAGACAACCCGTGGGTGGTCAACTACTGTCAAGTCTCACCAGCTACCATACTCTGAGATGAGGCTAATAATAAATCAGCAGAAAAATGCTAGTGGACCACTGGGAGACTGCTGAGAGACTCTCAAGGCTATAGCATAAGAGAGGGCTGCCATTTGAGAAGAGCAGAGAGATCTACAAACAGATAAAAACAAGGTAAAGATCTAAATGGCAAAAGAGATGGAATACTCTTGAGAAAAGTCTGTATTAACACAGTCATCAAAATGCACTGTTTCTAATAAGGCTGTTAAAGCATTTCTTGCAATTGTTCATAACACCATTTCCCTCCAGTGTAATGTCTGATTGCCCTCAAACATAAAGTGGCCCTGGTGGCTATTAAATTTAGCAAAATTAGCAAATCTATGAATAATAATGAAAGCTAGAAGGAGCTTTTGTATTTCTGTTTATCAAACCCATAATGAACTTTGCTGTCAATCAGAGCATACCAGTTGTGCACAGCACTGTACAACATTCCTCCTACCTCAATGTGAAAATAACTGAAATACAAAAATTTCTGAGATTGTTCCTATAAAAAGTAAAAACCTGAATTAAATTGTCCAGTCTCCCTTTAGTCGTCATGTGGGTGATACACTGATCCAAGAGCTCCTCTCTGATTGAAGCACTCCATGGAACTCCCCTTCTGTAAACAAGCCACAAACTATTTGCTTGCTGGATCTCCTCCACTGTGTCAAAATGGAGAACCTTCAACCTGGATTTTATTTTGGGGAAGATAAAAGAGTTGCAGGAAGCCAAATTCGGCGAGTGGGGCAAATGGAGAGCAACGATTGTGACAGTGCAACCCAACAACATGTACATTTTAAATGTATTGTTAGCATGTGTACATTAGCAAAATGGCATGCACAACAGTATAGGTCATTTGCAACGAATGCTCTCCCTCAGAAGTCACAGTAGAATATTGACAGTCTGACCCAAGAAGTCACATGGAGCATGATCTCATGAATATCGAACAACATGACAAGCATGGTCTCGGTGCACTGCTTACTTGATGTGCCTTCTTCAATTCTGGAAACTGCACTCTCTTCCACTGAAGATTGCTGTGGTCTGTGGGTCACAGCCACAGACCAAACTCTCGTCACCAACAATGATCTCCAATTTGAAGACTGGGTTAATTTAACACAATTTGATGTTTGCTCTCTGCACATTCGGGATCCATGGTGAAAATGAAAATGCACACCTGCAAGTGATCAAAGTGGGACCTCCAGAGAGCATTTGAAAGGTTGGAGCGTTACGAATGGCGTATTACTGCAAAACACCATTTTGAAGGGAATGGCAGATAAATTCAAATTGGGTACCATTTTTGCCCTTTGTAGATTCAGTCACTTAACTTTGTGGTTACACTGTTTAGCAAAACGAGACATATGCCGTGTATATATAATTGATAATTTTGTTTAAATGAAGAAAAAGAGAAATATCCCACTTGTGAAATAAAACAACTATAAATGAGCTAGAATTCTTTACATATTGTGCATTTCACTGAAGCAGAAACACAAAAGGCAATTCAAAAAACACAGTATTATTAAATTACAGTTTGGGGAGTATCAATATAGAAAATGGTCATAAAATCACTCACAATGTTTGCAGAGAATTCAGTACTAGCGGCCTGCTGGACCTCCCAAAGATCTTGCTTATCTCTATCATCACATTAAGAACAATAATTAATTCTTATGTCTATGATTATGGTCTATTATATTATAATATATATTATATTATAGTACAGAGTTCACACTGCCAAATTTAAAACCACAGTGGCTGGTTTGACAAATGTGGTACTGTGTAATGCTTGAAACTCCCAAATCTCAGCTGAGTGTCAAGCCAAAACAATTTAGGCTTCACAGCACCTGTTGTCAAACAGGCAAAAAAACAGAGGAAAGGGAAAATAGTGTCAGTGTTTTGGGGGAAAACAGAAACTGAGTTAAGTCTAACAAACGAAATGTAATTTGTTAGATAGCAGGTGTACCAGCTCAGAGAAATACCTCGAGAAATCGAATTTGAGCATTCAGGGACAGACAATAGAGAAAGCTGTGTGACTTAATGGCATAAACCTGGGGTCAATGGCGCATTTAGGCCACTGTAGTTTCACTGTATGCGTGTGTGGATACGACTACACAAAAGATGAAAGGTTCTGACCTTGCAACATTAAGCCCTTTTGTCCAGGAATGTGACAAACAAACAGTGACAAAAAGACACACAAAGCAAAGCAATGTCGAGTCAAGTCACATCCTAACAAATAAGCGATTAAGGAAATGATGCAAATTCCTAGTCGTGCTGTGCTCACAGAGAATGAGATGGCACGTGTTGTTGCTGTCTGTGTTGAAAGTCTTGAAAGCACACACACACACGTCAACATAATAGGGAGTGCAGGATTTGAAATGGATTTGCTGACAGCACAGGCAGCTTGAGTGAGTGATGTAGTCACGATACGATGAATGAGGTCTTTGCTAAAACAAGAACACCAGATAAAATAGACATGCTCACAACTTACAAACGTTATAACCCTGCAAAGAAAGAAGAAAACAAGCCGTTGCAGACGTGGATTACTTTTTGCTGCATGTCCACACTTTTTCAATAAATGTTCAGTTTTTGCTGGAATTAGCTTCTTCTAAAAAAAAAAATAAACCAAGCCTGCTACTGAATTACAAATGACCCTAGTGAACCAACGATACAAAAAACTACTACAAAGCGGATTTTTTATTATTTTCTGCTGTCTTCCATATGTAGTGAAAAAAATGATGATATCTGAGATAAAAATACACTCTATTGTTGGTTCAAAAACTAGAGCTGAGCCAAGCTTATGTATCAGTGGATATCACAATACTGAGTCGTCCATAGCCGCCCGTAGTCGTCCGTCATCCCCTGAACAGATGCGTCTCTATTTTAAGCTATCCAGCTGTCTAAATAGGCCACTCAACAGCTTGTGCTTTACACACATACGTAAATGCAGCAAAAATAATTTGTTTTTCAAAATTCAGGTTTATTTGCTTTGGCCTACACACCAACATGTAACACTGGTGACATGTGCAGAGCACTTTAGCAGCTACAGTTGCTCTGCACATATACACAGTTTGGTTTGTTGCAGCCATATCGACATTGGTGTACATGTTGGCGAAAAAGTAAAAACAAATTGAGGTACAGATCTGCCAAACAAGGTTTGAGGAAATGTAGAAACGGTAAATATCCAAATCAGATTGTATCTTAGTCACAATTACCATCAGATTCCAAATGAAGGTGGTTTGTATTTATTGAAGACTACATATCAAATATTTTCTGTCATAATTCTCAGCCACAAGAAAATAGGAAAAGTGAACTAAAATAAAGCGGATGACTAAAGTGAGTGCAAGTTAAGTAAAAATAAAGCTTAGACACTGACACAGGCATAAGAACACAGATTCAGACAAAAACACTCAGAAACTCCGGCACACATAGTTTCTGGGTCTAGAACCAGCAATTCTTTTCCATTTGGTTTGGTCTGCTCAATCCTTTGGGACAGACTCGGTGAAGAGAAACTGCCTCCATCCTGTCCCTTGAGTCCAGCAGACCTCAACCCTCATCTCTGAACGCTGACACCTCAGTCAAGAGAGACACACATACTACACATGCATGCACTGTGATAGAAATGAAGGGGAAGAGAGGAAGGAAAGGAAAGGAAAGGCTGCCAAGCTCCATCCCACTCCACCTGCTCTGTGTTTCATGATTCCTTCAAGCTGACAGACAACTAAATAATCCCCACCACAACCCAAGTTTTAGTCTTCCTCCAATCTCACGGGGCAAGAAAGATTGTGGCAGAGGGAGACCTTACAGATCAACACACATGTTTAAATGAGTGGGTATATTACAATTTATGTGCACTGAAAGAATACTGCTATAACAGCAGATACACAAAAATCCAGCATTAAAAATCATATTCAAGGTTTCTGGGTACAAACACAATTAATTAGCTTTTTTTTCAACAATGTATAATTATAGGGGTGCATACTGATAATAAGATAATCCTAAATTCCTAGCCTGTATGTATGTTTGTATGCATCCGTGTGTCCCCAGCAGCAAAATGTAAATAAATAAATAAAAGAAGAGTTCCATTATGTGGCTCCAATCCAGTGAGATGAGCAGAGCACTTTACATTTTCATTAAATAATCCCTCGAGGGCTGCACTGGAGAGAGCTCTGGGTATTTGGACACAAGCCTTCAGCATTTCAAAGACAGCCTTTCAGCCTGAATCCCAACTGGCTCTGATGAAATATCAATCAAGTTCAGCTTCCTTTTCCATTAACTAAAGCTACTTTGACGGGATAAATGGCGTTCAGCATTGCTTTGACAATGTTGCATCCTCCCATTACCTACAGAGGTCTTGAACATGTGGATGCAGGCACAAACACTGCATATTTGGGAGTGTTTTTGCCCCTCAATTCTTTATGTGGGTGAAAGTCCTGCTTTCAGCAACAGATCATAAAAAGGAGAGCTGACAATTTATCACGCCTCTGAAACGATGAGTAAATATTGAATAAAATATTCAACACCACCAATAAATCACATGTAAAGACTGATTTTTCTTTTTCTAATAAGATATTCTACACCAATAGACCCCATTTAGTCATAATGCATGTTATCTGCTGCTTACAGTCGAAGAGGTAGGGCACAAGAGGGTAAGGAGATTATGTGGATATACTGCACTGAGCTTCAGCTGAGCTCCAAGACGTACATAAATCCAGATATACCACTTAAGTCAAACAGCCTTACTACTATTGACTTTCCTGAACCTTAATTAAGTTACAGTGCACAACAAAACTCCCACATGTCCACACACAACACCATAGCTTGGTCAGGGCAGCAGCTTCAGTAGTACAAAGTAAAATTGTCCATAACATGAAATGTTCAACTAATTTATTTTTTTTGCCATGGTATCTTTTCACTGATGCATTTGAAATTAATATTAATGCAATATATTTTAATGAGAACTGTTGAAAAAGGGAATATACAATTGTTGGGGTGCAAATATCGATAATGAAATTAGTCGCCACCAATTTTATATGTCACCATGTGTGTTTTTCATGCAGACTTGAAATGTGCTGACATGAAGGCTTTACTGCTTAGTGGACTGAAGTGTCACCACCCTATGTGAGGCGCTGCCCGATGCGATTATATAAAAGCACGTATCACCTTCACACAGTCTGAGGACATGCTGCCAGAGGAACACATTTACAGCTGAACTCAGCACAGGAAAACGAAAGAAACAATGTATGAGCCAGCCTTAATAAGCAATATTTCTGCCAGTGCATTGCAAGCAAAGCGACTTGCTGTCTCTTGGTTGAGCGACTGTTTGACCTAAACATCAGGGAAGACTTTTGTTAAACTGCAATTAATGTGCAGTGGTCCTAGGCCTGGGTTACAAAATGGTAGAAATGTGTATTGGCGATAGACACTTCATCAATAGCCATAACAAAACTGTATTGGATGGAAATGGCAATGAATGCACATCATGAAAACTCAAAGTTTCACTGCATGACCTAACCCCAGCTGTGCTCCCTTCTTAGCGAATCAACATTTCATGCCTTAATAAGTCAGCCTCTTGGCCCCCGTTGCTCCCTCTTTGACTTTCATAAAGGGCTCCCACTAGTCCACAGCCACCTGGGCCTCTTGTTGCCTCCTTCATTGGAGGCTGCTCTGGTCTAAAAACACTCAGGCTAAAGTGACTGAATTGAAAGTAAACCTTTTCACTGCTGCTCTTTATTAAAAATGTATCTTAAAAATGGCCAACAATTATCAAGAGACTGAAATATATTAGCATGATACATTTTTAGGCTGTATCACTCAACGCTACGTGGTACAGTTGGCAGCAACACCTAGCATCTAACATTCACAGCTTTACCAAGTCAACAACATTAGCCTGAAGCGAAGAGCAGCAGGGAGCACCATGTCCTCATTAAGTTATTATACAAACTATACAAGCCTACCTTAACACCATCGGTCTGTCACTTGTCCTGTTAAACCATCATAACATCCATTAAGTTTGTATAGACCCTGTTGGTGTTCTCCATGTGATTGTCATTCAGGTTGGTTTAACAGCATTTTTCCATAATATAGCCTAGTATTGTCAGCATTAATTCATAAAAAACCCCAAAACACCCATACTGTATATTACATACGTACACAATGAGCATCTATAATCACAGTTAGCACATGCCTAAAACGATATCAAGCTAAATTCAAAGACCCATTGATTACCCCAACTGTGCAATTCGTCATCCAAAAAGTAATTTACTCATTTCAATAATCAATAGATGATTCGACTGTCAAGACAGTTGTTAGTTGCAGCCTTAATCTGCTTTTATTTGATTTCTTAGATCAATATCTTGCCTCAGAACATCAGTTTTTTAACCACAGTCTTAACCTCATTAGAGGGAAACACACTGCAAGTTTGGATTGCAACATCAAAAGGTTGGTCATCTGGTACCTCATGTTCCATTCCTTTACAGTACTGAATGTGAAAAACCACTGGTAGTCGTTCACCAGAGTTGCATCACATCTCACATATGACCCACAGCTTTCCACTCCTTGACAACGGTGCTCCGCATGCTCCTAGTGAAAATAGCCAGGTTAGTCTGCCGACTCACGCAGAGTGGATTATTATGTGGCTCTGAACACATTACTCTCCACTCCCTGCGGAGTTGAACTTGAGCGTTATGATGTAACTTCCCTGCTGGAGGAAGGCTTGACTCGGAACTCTGCAGGCGGACGTAGGGTGGAGGTGAGGCTTTTGAAACATTACTATTTGTGCAATGTGTGAGGAAGACTAAACAGAGAACACTATAAACTATCTTGCTGTTTAGAAATAACTGTTTACCTCCTTCTCCTACCAAATTTCACTAATGCCTGACACATTAGGTAATAGGTACCTGACATCTCGGTCGGGTAAGTAACCAGAGCACCAGGTTAGTAGACCTGGTAAAAGTTCACCATCAGTCACTGTCTCTTTGACTACTTTTTTTGCATGAGTTCTGTACAAGTTCTCTTCCAGGATGAGATAGGAAAGATTCAGAAAGTAGGAAATTTTCACACCCACAGCACCATAAACATGAAGAGCACTTGCAGCATTAGAAATGTAATCCTTTGGTTTCATTTTTTAATCATTCAGTCACGACACACACAGGAAAGTTGTCATTACTGATGGTAATGTCTGACTTATGAAAATTATGTTATTTTGCTTTGTTTAGATTTTAAAGCAGAGCCCTGAATTTTAACCTTGACTACTGCTTGAAATAAGTTGAAAGTGATCAATTAGGAGAGTTTTATGGAAGTTCTCGTTTCACGCTTGAAGGGAAAATGGTACATAACAAAGCTTCTTCTAAAACTTCCTTTTTGGGATACAAACCAGAGTCACACATTTCTTATCCCAGATCATGTGTCATGACAGCAGTGTCGTTATAGAGGAGGAAGCCTGTATTTAGCCCTGGGCACTGTGTGGAGCCAGACTCTCGTTTCTCACAGTGATGACAGGTCATTTCCAGGCTCTGCTCCTCTATTCCTGCATAACAATAACCTATTCCTACTTTTCTCATTAACAACGACATTATGGCAGTTCCCCCTCTTTTAGTTGAGATGCCCCATCCTACTAATCAATGAAAAACTCTATTTGTCTTCTGTTTTTTTGGCATGAGATCCTCTTGACCTTTCATTACTCTGTCCAAGCACTATGTCACATAAAGTTTTTGGCATTTACAGTTTTCTACTGCCTTGTTTAGAAATAACTACATTCAACAGTTTTGTGACTTTGTTTGCAGTTGTCATGATTATCACTAAGGCTGCGTCAGATAAAATAATGCACATCAGAGAAGCAACAAGTTCGTTTTGTGTAAAAAACATATTGATTTGTGAATAATGGACACAGGCTTTTTGTATAAGGCGTGACTAATTCATTTCCATTTTAGCAAACTGATATCTTGCTGGCTCCTGTGCTACATGTTTAGGTGTAGAACTAATGTGAACACATTAATAGAGTAAGACAATTTCATTTATTTTCATGCTGTTTACTGAATACTAAGATGCAAGTGAAAATCAAAGCCATAAACATTGAGTTTAGTGGCAATTAGCAATGACCTGGAATGAGATTTCACCGTGGTAGCTGAAAAAACAAAACAAAAAAACTCTGCTACTGCACATTCATCAAACAGCATGTCTCTCAAATTAAATGTGGCCCATTAATATATCTCACATTGACTCATAAGAGCTAGGTAATTCAATTGATAAAACACTTGAAGCAATTCCACTCCTTTTATAGGAACATGTACACAGTATGGTGAAGAAAACCTGGATTAGGTTGACAAAGTTGTAAACCACTGTGGTGATATCTCTGGTTCAGGTTTTAAGTTTTGTCAAGCTACCTTTCACAAGGACAGCCTGGATATATTGAATTTGCTTCATAGTACACACTTACTTGATGTGGGCAAACAAAACACAAACATGACTTGTTATACTGTTCTACACAAATCATTGTTCTTTCTATTTGTCACATTGACTGTAGTAAGAAAAAAATGCCAGTATTTGGTTCTGAATTTGTCCAAATGCATACTTTTACAGATGGCAGCGCTGTTAAGAAACATCCTTGCTGTAATATTAGTTCAGGTAGAAGCACAAACTCTAATCAATTCATTACACACAGACATAGTTATCAGGACAAGTCCTCAGAACTCCAGCCAAGACTTAAGCGATTTTTTTTCATTTGTGTCTTGTATTATCACTTAATAGTCCTATAGCAGTGGTGATTAGTCTGGTGTCATATTGAAGGATACAACACTTGGCACAATGCTGTTGATAGACACACTTTAACTCTGGCATTTGTTGACAAATGTGATGGATGATCTTGCTAACCACAAAATCACACCGCTAAGCCACACAGACATGATGATGCAGCCTTGGCCAGCCATGTGTAAAATCTCTCTCTACTGCTTTGGCTCAAGCTTGTAATTACTGAACAAACTGGTAACTAAATTTTAGTTAAATTTTTATGGTCTTGATAAAAGTATGAGTTCTAACAAATCTGTGTTTTAATCAGTGCAACTGAGCATGAAAACAGTAAAAAAAAAAAAAAAAAAACTTAACAGTAGGACATTATTTATAAATAATAAAAGTAAAAAGAAAATGCAAATGAAAGGTATTTTGTGCCTCTCAGAAAAGGTTAGAAATCTGTCTGATACATGTCGATGTCTGCGACTCTTGCGAACTCTTTGAGAGCTTGCTTCCTTGAGACCATGAATTTGGGTTTTGTGTGGGCGAATACATAGGATACTATCTTAATGTTGCTACGCAGTCACCCAATCAAAAAAACGAAAAATATAAGGCTCACATTGTGTTATATTTGAGGTGAAACCTATCTTGCTGTTTTTCATAATGAACACAAAAATAGCATAGGCAGAAGATGAGCAAAAGAGGCGCATATAATTCCAAATCGATGCAGTGATATTTTACAATATAATACAGAGATCGCATTATTTCTCTATATGGATCAATTTTCAGAAATAGGATCTCTTAAGAAGCTTTGGCTGCTCAGAATATATACATATTCATCAAACAGATATTTCAGGGTGTCCAAAAAAATAATATGTAAACACAGCACCATAACACCCACACACAGATGCATTAACACATTTTGCATATGCACATAGAGACACTAACACACATAGGCGATAAAAAACAGAATACTCTCAGACAATACAAGGAACCATTAAGTTTAATGTAACAAAACAAAAAAATTTGAATTTATAAAGAAGACAGGCCAAGCATCAATCTAATCTACTCCCTTGGATGCAGTGCTATGCAGTTTTCACCAATACCTGTATGAACACATATACAGTACATAGATACTTGCAAATGCAGACATACAAGGATAGGAATGCTTGTGAGGTCTGCCAGGGAGGTCTATTGAATTTCTAGAAAAGCCTCTTTTATGTACTCGATCTAATTATAGGACACATGGGGGAGGAAAACACTGTCGAAGGAAACGGAGGTTGTTTCCAGCTCTGTGTCTCACAATACAGTACATACTGTCAAAGCCTCCCAAACTGTGCAAGACCAACCTGACACAAATGTAATGATCTGAAGTTACCAGGATATCTCATATGAAAGAAGCACAATTGCTTTTTGCTTATTCAGCCTGTCTTTCATGTGGATTTTGTAAGCAACTTATAGAAAGTAAAACCTGTGTGAACAAAATCTACAAACGTTAACTAACAGCAGCATTTTTCTACAGCTACATGTTATTGAAAGTGAAAAATACATCTACCATCCTTAAGATAGTACTACTAAAAAGCTGTAAAAGGAATTATCCTAGACAATGTAATAATGCAAGGCATTAAATAACTTGTCCGAATAGCCATCTGCCACATAAAAAACTTTGACTCAATGAATGATTTAACACAGGAAATCAACAGAAATGTTGCACTTTGCTGACTGAGCCACAGTTCCATCCAGTCAGATGTAGTTATAGATGGTAAAGGCTTCAGCAACAATGAATTTGTCACTTCATCAATGACAAGTGAATTGCTGCCATGCTCCACTGCCTCTTTCCATCTCTCTCCTGCTCTGTTACTCCACTTTCTTTGTCTCTCTGTTTCTTAGTAGGACTCCACGATAGCATTACACCATCACAAAACCACATTTCCACTTCAATATCTGGGACTCATTACTATATTAATTAAACTATTAGGAATATATATAAAGGTATTTCTACTTCTCATCACATAATGCCAATCTCAAAACCTTGAAAATGCTCTCTATTAAACTAACCCACCCAAGTGAGATACTCCATTATCTCAGGGCCATTACTGAGCCTCTCCTTTCCTGAGTATGTGCAGCCAGGTAATGTGTAATGTGACAGAACACTGGCCCGGTGCAAGGTAGCGGGTAGACTGCCAACAGCCACTCCACTAAATAATGAGGTCTCTTTGGTGTGTTCTTTTCTTGATAACTGCCTAGCAGTCGGTTGTACAAAGTGCAAGCTTCCTCACTCTCAGATTTCCGACTGGGGTATTGAATCTGTTAATGCAGCAGATATAATGTACTGCTGATGACAGCTTGAATAGTAGCTCAAGTGATTGACAAGACGATTAAACACAGGCAGGAAGATGAGTCAAGGGTGGCAAACTATATTGATATATAAAAGTATCTGCCAAACTTCACATTAGTAGGGAAGATCCATAATTTTGTAATATGCATGGAATGCAGAGACCTTTGTTTACTATTAAACTGACACTTATTATGCCAAAATGAAATCTTCTTCTCATATTCCATTATCCTGATGCTAAAATAGGGTTAGGCAATAAAATGACAATGATATGTAGCAGCAAGAGGCACTCTGACTACAGCAATAAGAAAATAGCTTGATGGAATGATTCATCGTTCCAATAATATGCATCACATGCAAAATGAAAGCACATAAAAAAAACACATGTATGAGCAAATCTCAAGCATGCTCCCTCCCTGGATCATAACAGTCTGTCATCCCTTGATAATAGAGCCTGTTCATCCTCCAAAGGCTCTGTTAATCTACAGGTGCCTGGGCAATTCCTGTAGATCTCCACCGGGGGAGGGTTTGTCCATTAGGGGCTGTCATCACAGTCAAAATACACCCACAGTCCTGATTCCCCACCACCTCCACTTGTCACCCTCCATGTACCTCCAAGTACCCAACATTTGGAAATGACTTTTACGCTGCAGTGCACAGATATTGCAACATTTTATTTAGTAAGTTTAAGTGTTTTTTTAAGTGTACTTATGAATTGCATCTTATTGCTCTCAGGTCAGTTTACCTCAAAGTTGATATTGCTACTTGCAGTATCAAAGGAGATGATTTCTTTATCATTATTTGTTTTAATCCATGCTTGTAAATATATGTATTATCTGTGGTTTTTAATGTTGTAATATGGAGAAGGTGGCTGAATTCAAAACACACTTTTTTTCTTCTATAAATAGGTCGTTTAATTCAAATACTAGCAATAGACTGAAATTAAACATTTGATCTTGGTACAATTTTTCAGCAAGATCACCCAGCCATATGCTAAAAAAAATACTTAGCAGCCCAGAAGGTAGCATGTCAGTCTAGAAATTGTCCATGATCATAAAAAAGAAACCCAGAGAGAGAGTCAAAGTCACAGAAATGGGAAGTAATGAAGTGATTAAAGGTGAAATGATGAATGAAAACAGAGGGGGAAAATAATGAATTAATAGTCTGTAGCAAATTTCAGCTGAGATGTTGACCTTATCAGCACAATTGGGATCAGAACCTATGGCCCATGTCAACATCAAACACTGCAAAGAATTCAAATGGAAGCGTTCACTACAGCTGGGAAATTCATGTCAGATTTGCTTTTTGTTACTAATAAAATTGAAAACTGGTAAGTAAAAAAAGGTGAAAGTTACAGTTTGAGTTAAATTCCTGCTTTATTTAAAAAATAACAATCCTGTGACATAAATGCAATATTAGCCATGGCTTTTATGGACTTTATGTTTGCTATTTAGCATATCTTTTGACATCCTGTCTTTACATCTAGTGTCCTGCCATTGTAGCTGGCAGCTACAATGTATTTAACACAATGCTCTCTGAAGGTGGTTTATTATCCACATGACCTTGGCTTTGGTAGAATAAATTTAGGCAAAGCAGCTATCTGTGAATTCTCTCGGCAGTAAAACTCTCATTTGTTAAAACAATACAAAGCTCCCTATTGGCTTGTAGTTCAACAGTTCAGGTCAGGTGACTGACTCTCACAAGATTATTCTCTTACAGTTTTAAATATGCATCCATCCCTGGCTGTAATCCATAGCTCTTTACAGCCGTGATATGAAACAAGTACTTCCTTCAAGATGAATGGACACCCAAGGGGCTCCTAATTAAATAATGGCTCTTCAAAAATTGTCATCAAACTACCAAACATTAATCTTTCATAATCCTGCAGATATCAATATAAGAACAAGCAGTGGGCATTAATCTGAGAGAGGTGAAGTCCATTATGAAGAGCAGAACGAATGATGAGAAAGAGAGATAAGATAAGATAGTCCTTGGTTTCTCCCCACGCCAGGGGAAATTCACATTGTTACAGCAGCTTATGTAGCAATAAACATAGTAGTAGCAATAAAATAATAATAAAATAGTAGTCATAATATTTACAATATGTACAGGGATGAGAAGTGAGGATGAAATAGTGGATAGAGACTAACTATTGCAGATGGCTTTGAGTGATTGAACAGATAGTGCAAAGAAAAACATTTTTTTTGTGGTCTTTAACAAATAGATAATGCCAAAGTCAAAACAGTTTCATTGCTGATTGCCAAGGAAAAAAATTCTTTCTGTGTCTTTTAATTCAAAGTATACTGCAGTGACACATATTAATGAAAACATAAACACTGAGAGTACGATCTCATCTGATGCCTCAATCTACAGAAAACAAACATTCTTTATGAGGCAAACGAATTACAGAGCAGGCCTCCCAGGGATTATTCCAAGTGTGGCAGAAGGCCTGAAAGCAGTGTATTGCTGCACAAGGAGACTACATATAAAAATCGGGTGTGTTTTTTGCTCTTCATAAGTGCAGTCACAGAACATTTCGATCGCACCTCGTTAAGTGTAGATTGTGTTATTTTATCTGTTCAGGAAGGTGTTGGTCCTGAAAACATAAAACATATCGGCTGATCCCTTTAAGGAAGTGACCTGGCAATTAGTGGGTAGCCCCACCCTAAAGCCTAATTTATTATCTATTTTTCTCTAAATGGGACGACAATTTACCAAATGGAAATCATGATGTATTTGGAAAGTATTTAAAGTAGAAATTGAGTCCATTCACTCTTTAGGAAAATGTTTACTGAAGTGACAAATCATGGGAGAAGTAGAAACAATTAGTGTTTGTTTTTGCAATGAGCAGAATCACCCCAGCTGGCTGTGAGAAAGAATGCAGGTGTAATTTCCGCATTAGTTTCACTCTCAGACCTCAGGGTTATGGTCATATTTAATATAGTCTATGTGTGATGTAGACATGATAAAAGTCCTGTTCTAGGTAATTTGTGGAGGCAAATACTTAATGAATATTTTGCAAAGTTCATATATATGTACTACCGTGTGAATTTGAAAGAAAACCAGAGACAAAAAGCATGTGCACATATAGACAATTGTGCACAATAATCATTGGTCAAAAGAATGTCCCTACCACAGCTAAAACCAAACCTATCTCCTTTGTGATCAGAAAAAATCAAGGCCCCTAACACACTTAAAAAGACTTAAATGTGTATTGTAAGTGCTATTCTATATCTGCTTTCTTTAACATGCTGTACAGTGTAGCCTGAATTCTTCTTACAGTCCTGTCAACGCCAGTTAGGATATTCCCAGAGCTTTCCAAGCCCTGAAGACAATGTCAAGCTTAGCAGTGGTAGTGAAAAACAAAGTGCTTTTTATTGCATTAAGACACAATGCATGAGTTATGCGTGTATTCATATAGATAGCTAAACACTGGAGTGAGTTATAAAACAGACAGATCTAGGACTGAACCATGTCCAAATGACGCATCCAATTTAAGTGACATCATAATGATGATAATAATAGCCTGAAATAGAGCAGGAAGAGTATCATGAAATTTTGTGTTGTGTTCCAGGTAGTCACATTGAACTAAGTGCTAAAACAAAAAAAGGAAAAACCAAGAGGGGGAAAAAATCTGTTAAGGATTGACAGTCTCTTTGTGTCATACATGGCAATTTGTTTGAATTCATTTAAATCATCCACCCAGTGACTGTAAGCTGGAGTAGGTAAATGGAGAGCATAATGGTTATATCAAAAACCTGGCTAATGTCCAATAAATATGGTAATTCTTTTATCACAGAGTGGAAATATCATGTCTTTCATGGAGTCTATTTGACCATGCCACCAGACTTACTATAAAAGAGTAGCACCCGGTAATGATTATGAGACATCATCATCCTTCTTATCGTGATCACTCTTAGTGTCACCCCTGCTGCCCTCTCTGTTTAGGACTCTACAGCCCTCACCTCCATGCTCAGAGGAGTAACCTAGTTTCCATTCTTCTTGCCAGCTGTGTCAAGACCCTCCCTCCCAGTTGTACCAGATGTCAGGGCTCATCAGCATGGTTTGGCCTACTTTGGTTTATGGTGGAGTGGGTGGTCAATGCTGGGTCATATATGGAGTAGAAAAGGGCACACTCTCTTTCCTAGTAAATCTTATGATAAGCAAGATTACTTTGTAGTCTTTGAGCATGTCTGGGGGTGTGTCTATATAGTATTTGTTTGTGGTTGACCACAATCCATTATAATCTCTTAGCTTGGTTCTATTTAATTTTACTGTCTGACAACATTATATTGTTGTTTCCGATGGTTAAAGAAATGTTTTGACAAAAAAATCAAAGGAAAGAAGTAATTTTCCATAGACCTTGATGTTAAAATGACCAACTTTACAGCAGAAATAAATATTTTTACAGCCTGGTACGAAGACAAATTTGGCCTGTAAGGCAAATTCCCTGGGTCATGACACCACCACACTGAGATTTAAAACCACACCTCAGGAATGCTATGGTTGATATCACAGGAGGTTTGTCTATCTATGCACACATACAGTCCATTTACCAGGGCAGTAAGAGTATGACACAAGACAAGAATTTCAATTTTAGGCACTTAATGACCAAACACGAATGAGAAGCAAAGTTTTTGGTATTATTAATTGATATTTTTATCATGTGTGATGGACATGCTTTTCTTGAGTGTTAAAGACACATTTGTTAGACCAATTGAGGACAGTTTATTAAGAGTAACAGAGGGACCTTTGGTCGGTAAAGGATTTACTGTGGCCAATGTGAAAGGACAATTTTGAATGTTATTTCAAAGTAAGTGAGGCTGTTGTCTCTATAGTAGAGAGTCAGCTAGATTTGTTAGCTGGAAAGCCCTTTGTCCTAGACATGGTGTCAGGGATGTCATGTCTATGATCTGAACATCTATACACAAAATCAGTCATGACAGATCATAGAAAATATCATAGTGTCACTGTAGAGACTCCTCTGTATACCTCTCAGGGAAAAACCACATTAAGAAAATGTCATGTTCAACATATCGACATAATCTGTTGCAGATTGAAAGTGCTACATGTGTTACCGCCACATCCTGATGCAACTGTATTAAACTGTCATTCTTCCAAGAGGTAAGACATGATAAAAGGTGTGACAAATTACATTCACAGCTACATTGACAAGAACATTTCAGACAGAAACGTGACCGGTATCAAGTAAAAATTAATGCTAGAGACACAGCTTTCTTGTCTGCTGCACCTGACAGATACATAACGCAACCACTCTCCATAAATAATGAATAGGAAAGATCTTCCACTGAGAGAGAAAACCAGAGGCGGAGGAGGTGAAACAAGAGAAGAGGGGTTACAGGGGGAGCAAAAGTAGACAGCATTCAAGAGAGAAAGAGGAAGAATGGTTGCTTGAAATAGAAAGAGGTATAGATTGATGAACGGAAAAAAGCAGGCAGTTGAAAGGCTATGACTAAACAGTGAGGGTATGACAGCATGAAAGCTGAAACCAGCAAAATGAAGACGAGCACACACTCCAATGGAAGTATCTTTGGTAGGCAGGCAGAAAAACAGTGACTCAGTAAGACTGAAAAACACAAACTAATTTCTCACACAAAAAACATATGGGCGGGTGTGTTTGTCACTACTGAAGTTGGTGCAGTGACAAACTGAGCCGGGAGCGTCAAGTGTTGCTGACATTGCAGACAGACAAGCTGGTTGCCCTGCTGCCAACCCAACCTGTCAACCAACCAGAAACGAGTCGGTGCCAGTCTGAGATCACGCTGACACGACTCCGAACAGAGCGCAGCACAGTGCGGAACTGAGCACAGCACATCCGTCAAGAACATGTTGATCGAGGCCTGCGTTTGCTGGCTCAGCAGCTTCACAGTAGAAATAAACCAGATCAAAAAGATTGCTGATGTGCTTTTTTATTGAAGAAACATCCTCTTCCACCCACCACAACAGTGTAAATACTATATAGTATATTTGAGCAAGAGAAGCGTTACTTTCTGGATCCCTATCGAAATCCTGGATGCTATCTTTCATTGATTGCTCATGGTATCTCTTTTATGCAGCATATAAACTAAAGGTTTGTTTTGGAAAACAGAAGCCAAAATCATCACCGTTCTTGGCACACTCACACATATTACTCATTCTCATAATTACTACCACTCAATAATTATTATTTTTTTGCATCATGGTGGTATTATAACTGCAATGTGTATATATATATGTGTGTAATGTACATATATATCAGCATATATTCATATATATATATTCATATTGTGGATAAAAAGGGCAATGTGAGTGCCTAAGTTGTACAAATCACAGACATTTACCAGGAAGACATCCATCACGAGCAGCTATGTCTCAGGTGGTATAGCAGGTTGTCCACTGTTCGCAAGATTGGCGGTTCGATCACCAGCCAAAGTGTCCTTGGGCAAGACACTGAACCCTCAGTTGCTCCCGACAGCAGGCAGGCACCTTGCATGTAAGTTCTGTCACCACTGGTGAATGAATATGTGTGTAAATGGGTGAATATGAAACATTGTAAAGTGCCTTGAGTACCAATAAGGTAGAAAGGTGCAGCGTCACAGAATGACAAGCTCTAATGGTAATCCGAATTTATTTGACTCCAAGCTAATGTATTCCAATGCAGTGTGGTTTTAAAATGAAAATGATCATGTGTTTATGCAAAGTAATACACTATTATGTAGTATATGTGTATCTGAAAGAATAAAGAATACTGTGAAGAGGCATCCAATGCAGACAGATTTTCATATTTCAGTTTAGATGAAAAAAAATTGGCCTTACTTGCTGATTAGTATCACCTCACATAATAGTTCATTTGCATAAGAATGACTTGAAATTCAGATGATAAATTGTTTAATGTGTGTGCTGTCCTGGACTCCACAATCATGAAATATACATACTGTATATTTCAGGATGTGTAAAGAAGCACCAGTGCCAGAATGCCCAATATGTAACACTGTCTGACTCCATATTCTTGAGAAATATATTTGTTTTATGATGTTTCCAAAATGGGAATTCAAAGAAGTGTGAACTAAAAAAGGCTATTATCGTATCACCCTAAAAACACTCCTGTGTGTTGCAGTTCATTGCAAACCATCTAAAGTCTAACAAAAACCCTGCAAAGCCAGTATAAGCTTTTTTTAATTTTCATTTTCTCTGGTCACATTTTACAACTTCTCCCATACAAACTAATGAGAAAGAAGGAGGCTTTTCTCATCCATTTTTATTACTCTTACTGTATGGGGGATTTGACTTCCATTTGCCTTAGCGGGGTGCCCTGTGTTATGAGATGCCCCCAATTTAATGACATCAATGACATTATAACGACTAAGTGTGACAAGGCATGGCCTCATCAGCATTGACTGAACCCGACAGCACAACCTCCCCTTCCTGAGTCGTGATGCTGGAATATAGATCTGGTCAGATCTATCTACATCTCTACAGATGTTTCTCACATACACTGCAGCATAAATGCAGCGTTTATTTGCTTCATTTGATTTTTCAATTAATCAGCATTAGCCTATAGTTTGCTTAAACACTGTGCAAGCTTTACATATTACATAAGAGGAATTAATATGAAATCCCAGCACTGCACAACAGAAACAGTGGAAGTTACAGCATTTAGGACAAAGAACAAACCTAAATCTACACCTTTTGTATACGATCCAGCAACACCTGCTGTAAAAGGTTAGGGACACTTACCAGATGGACTGTCATCAGTCTGACAATCTATATATGTGCCAAAGTCTTCATAAAATATTTCTTGAAGGACTGCTGAATCTCAGATTCAAAGATACAATAAACTAAAGCAATTTATATTTGATAATTAGCTCCGTCTGGAATGTGTCTGCAAGCTGACTATCCAATTCAATGATTTAGATTTTTTTTTTCATGTGCAGTTTGTCTATGTGCCAGCTACCACCATCTCTTCCCACCAAGATGATGGAGCTGATCAGAGACTGTGGACACCACCTCTGCACGAGCAAATAAGCTAACTGGCAGAATGACAAGACCCATGACACAGTCACGTTTGCTAAAAAATGATTAAGACGGGGTGTGAGAGGAGTAGGTATCACTGCAAAGACCAGATGCTTCATACGAAGCAATGCGCCAAGTGATGACAAGAAACAGGAGAAAGCGCGGGATGCAGAGCAGCAGAGGGAAAGAAGGAGGGATGGTAAATACATATGATTCATATACAGATACAAAAGCATGCAGAATACTTTAAATTAAATTGTGAAGTTCCTGGAAGTTTGTTTTTTTGCCACTGTATGAAAAATGAATAAATACCGAGGTGCCAAAAGCTCCTGAGCAATATCAACCTGCATAAGAACTCCCTCACAGCTCTAATTTCATACAGAAGAAGGTGACTGCAGCTATTCTACAGCTGATATATCACACTTATTATGACACTTCATTAAACATTCCATGAAGAACACTTTGTATTAAAGTTCAATTTACTCGCAATTTGCTGTCTTGAATGTGTTAAATTTTAAATGTATAGTAACCGCTGAAGCATTCTGGGATTTGTTCACGTTAGGTTGCTCCAAAATGACGAGCCAGTCAACAACAGTGTGCAACTGTAGCTGAACTATCACATCTGCAAAGGACAGGTGCCTCCTCCTCTCTAGGTCTCCTCAGCTGGGATATTTACTCCAGCAGAATGCAGCAAGTGCTGGTGGATGTTGAACTCTGCTAGGCACTCTGACAGGTAATCATTGTTCGGAGATTCTTTTAAACACTTAGTTTGGGAGTCAACATGGGATCAGTAGCTCACGCAATGCAATAATGTAAGCTGGTTTTCAATACATTGAGTAGTTTCTTAAATGAATGACACACTGCAATACATTCTACATGCACAGAGCACAATGCTGATACAAAACCTTTAATCCATACTAAAAGGAATAGGAGCTGTGTTATATTAAGATTACCAATCCTAACCCTGCCATGTATGTAATAAATTAATCAATGTTGGCATTTCCTTAACCTTCTCAGCTTCTTATCTCAAAGTTCTCTTTATCTATACAGAGAGATACCCTATCTTTCTTGTTGGCTTTTATGTGAATGTAATTTATTAATATACTGAAGTGTGTACAGTATATTGTAATGCAGTAAATGCAATTTAGATGATAAAATAAATGATTCAGTCACACTTTGGAACCACTTTCCACATTAAACTTTGTTGTAGATTCTGTACTTAGCATCTAAAACACATTAGTCTGTCCCAGGAGGACCCTCATAGTATGCATTATGCATGTACTGTACACTACTGGGTATACAAGCAGCCTACCCAGAAACACTATTCAGGAATTCAGACATAAGCTGCCACTTTTCTCGCAGTCATCTCTTTGAAGAAAGCATGTTTGATTGTTTTTAGATTACAGATTTAGAGGATTGATGTGAAAATTACCAATTTCATCAAATGTTTTCTTGCCATGACCTAAAAATTAATGAAAACTGAGCTTCCAGTATAAAGGCGCCCGATGAAACCCTGCAACTTATCCAGTATTTGTCTGATGAGAGGAAAATCGGTGGAGAGAGTCACACACATCTTCCCACTACACCATTCCTCTTCACCTTCCTCAGGCTACCCCCTCTATTTTCACCTGCTGTAGGCTTTTTCCCTTTTATCTCATTCTTCTCTATTCCCAGGTCTTATCTGACGCCTTGGCTCAATTCCCCCTCTCACGACTCATCGTTTTCCTCCTCCATCTCTATCTTTCCTATCCTACCTCTCTTCCAGTCGTGTATTTCTCTCATTCTGAGCACGTTCAGCACCAAGCGCTTGAAACAGGAATTAAGGAAACAAGACTAGAGCTGGCAGAAGGGTGTGGACCTGGGACATGAGCTGTGGGTGGAGAGCACATAGGCTATCTAATCTTCTTTCTTTTTACTTATTATCCGGTCAAGACGGAAACACAAGCGGTAAGATATCTCTCTTCAACTGCATCAATCTGTCTGACATTTGTGAATCCCATGTCCTCCCTGCCTGTATGTTGTATACCCTTGTTCTGTCTGGCTCTCCCTTCTCGTGCTCTCCCTCTGTTTCTAGAGTCTGACAAAGAGTCCCATGTCATGTCACACTATCAGCCAGCTCAGGTTCCACATTATTGGAAACTGGACACGACACACCCACTGCACACCACCCTGCCATCCCCCTCCACAAATACAAACACACACAAACACCTGCACATAGTTTATGGATGGCCAGTGCCTTCTATTGGCAAAAGTGAGTGCAAATTACCGCGCAAACCAAGCTGGCACTCAGGTCTATGGAAATCCTGTATGAAAATCTGTTCTGCATGCAAATGTGTGAACGTGCCACAGTGATGGAAACATTTGTCTGATGGCCAGCACATTTTAATCCCTTCATCACCTCAGTCAAATCCTCAGAACTGAAATACTCCTGGAATAAAAGAAATCTTTAGTGCAACCCCCCATCTCCCCTGACACTCAATATACCAATATGCATTATAAAACAAGATGCATATACACAGGAATTACAACAGAAATTAGCAGCCTACAAGGAAAAACAGCAGGTAATCAATCAAAACAGCATGTGCATTTGTGTATCTGTGAGTGTATGAATACCTACAGTGAGGCTTCGTCCCGCAGCTGATAGAGGCAGCGCTAACATCCAGACACTGAACACGCTCCACTGTACTACTGCTGCTGCTGCTGCTGTTGCCGTACTCTATATGAGAGCGGCACACACACACACACACACACACACACACGCACACACACAAACACTGGCTCACTCCATGCCTTGCTCACTCACATGCATTGTAAAGGGCAACCAGCTGTGAGGTTCTTGCATACCCCCCAGGCAGTCAGTCAGCCTCACAACTCGACAGATTTTCCTCTCTCTCACTCGCTGTCAGTCACTCACACACACACACACACACACACACACACACACACACACACACACACACACACACACACACACACACACACAAAACGGTGTGGAGGTACTCAGTGTAGACAGACTAATTCACCGGGAAAGAACGATTAAAAAAAGAAAAAAGTTAACAGTGGCTCAGCCAGGGAATCGGCACCAGCTGCTGCCTCTGTGCCTGCAGATGTTTAGCCAGTGATGGAGCTGGTTTTATGTTTTATATTCACCAATCCTCTCTGTTGGACACATGATTAAGACAGTGAGTCTTAACCCCAAAATATCAAAGGGATTTTTAACTTGCAACACCCCCAATGCAAACATACTGATCACTTCTAAACTGTCTGCACCTCCGTTGACACTATCTAAATGGGTGGATGCACTGTATGCTGTTAGTGGTTTAATGTGTACTGATGTCTAAATATTTTGGCATATGACTACTGTAAACCCCACAGCCAAACAAGTGGGCGTTCGTGCTGGGAAATGGTGGATCAAGTGGAGCTAAATTAAGGGGTGCGTGCGTGAGTGTGGCGCTGTCCATAGTACTGAAAGAGAGCAAGAGGAGATCAAGAGAAAGACTGACAACAGAGAACACGTCACTTAGTTCAGCTTCTTACTCATTCATTACTGTCTATCAATTCCATGCAGTTCTTGGCTATGCTTGTAAGTCCATACTGCAGAAAGTCACACTGATATTTCCAAAACTTGCTGTGAGTCTTAAGCTGGAATGTTTCTTCCCGAGAAACCATCACTGCAGAGTTTCCATGCAATAACAAGCAAAGCTGTCGATAGTTGCTTGATCAACTAGAATGCTGTGGCAGAACGGCTCTAAAATAAAAGCTTTTTTGTGTTTTTTTTTTTTTTTGTCCGTAAATTATTGCAGAACCCTCTTGCAGCATCAGGTAAGACTGGTGGATTAATTTTATTTTCCTTCCTATTCATATTCATTCACAGTATGTTGGCAATGGAACTGTTTTAAAGTATCCGCATGCCCTTAGTCCACTCGCTTCTTACTTTGAACCCGTTCTCAGCATTGTGTACAATGTACAAACTAGGCTTGATTGACATTTCCTTCATTCTCCAATCCTGTCATTGATGCAGGTACAGATTGCACTGTCAGAAGGAAAAGAACAGGAGAAATATCCTACTATTCCAAATAAGGAGCATTCATTTCTGCTTATAAGATTACCCCCACAGCAAGAGTTCTACTGACTGAATGCAATGATTTCCTTTACTGTAAACACCCTAAAAGAGCTACTTTGCCATGCTTACGATTTGAAGTCATTTGTTAAATAGTGAAACTTGATACAAGGTGTAAGTACTTTAAACTTAGCTAAACTGATCAGCTTGTTTTAAAAATCAATTGTTTTTGGACATACCTGCCAACATTTTGCCACCACGTTGTTAAATCTTCCTGTAGATTTTTTACACCAAGGCTCATAATGTCCCAATATCTACTGACTGTTTTTCTAACTTGGCTGCTCATAACTACAGTCTAAATAATATGATATGAATGCAGCATTAGAGCACAGATCTTAGCAACACCTTCTAATTCCCAGCTTAAGACTACCTAGAACAGTACTATTTCAAATTAAATTTTTTGAGCTTCGACAATTCAGTAAGACCTACACACAAACATTCATGTATGATAAGTTTCAACGAATAGGGTAGGATGCCGGCAGAGAGAGATGAGGACAAAAATCAGACTTCCAGGATCCAGTCAATACAACTACAATCACACAATGATCAGTCATAGTTGGGAACCAGTCAATATAAACTGTTAGCATGCAGGCTGCACTAATATCATTCATGAAAGAAAAAAGAACATTTTAGCAATTGCAAAACGGCTAAGCTGCGACACAAAGTTTTCAGTGCCAAATATGTTGAACAAGAAACAATTCTCGCATATCTGTCTTATTTTGGGAGTCTTCTTAGCACATTTTGTGATTTCAGCTGCTTAACCTTTTCAACATTTTGCTAACTTAGCTGAAAATTGTAAGCCAGTCACATGGTCACTGTTGTAGCGTCAGTGCTGGTAACGTTAGATGAGAGTTGTGACATACAAAACTATCAAGACTAAATATCCTTGTCTGAGAAAAACTGTAATATTTAATGTTGATACATGATGAATAAGGTTAAATTTCTTAATTCCCTTGGCTGTTTGGAATTTCTGAGCAAATGCATATGTATTATTAATAATATTCATGAAAAATAAATGCAGATTTGAGCATCGATTACCAAGGCAACCGTAGACAATTAGGAGATTTGATGCATTCTGTTAACCTTGACCAACGTCAACCCAACTACAGGCTTCATCACTGAGAGTAGCTGAAAACACCTATGTGGGTGTGCAGGGCTGGATTACTCACTGGAACCACAAAACTGTTTATATTGCATAAAATTCTGTCATCAAAAAACACTCCCCTACATTTACCTCCTACAGTGTACTGTGTACATTCTTTTGCATTTAAACTTCGTCATTCTTAAAAGAAAAAAAAACATTTTTCTCTCCCTTGCTGAAGCTGCCTGTTCAAAGTGCTAAAATGTTGAAAAGCCATTTAGTGCTGCTTCGGTTGGTGTGCAATCCTTTACACGACATAACATTCACTGTGACGGACTGCCAACTTAAACTTGTGGCAAATTAGGATAAACATTTCTTTGCTGGGGAACAACAGAAGGGCTAAGACCTTCCTTCCCTCTGTAACCAATTACTGGCCGTGCTCTGGAGCCACAGCTTATCTGCTGAGTGGCTACTTCTCCTTGGGACATTATGCTGAAGTAGTTGAGTTTTTTTTCACTTTGGGGACCAATCAATGTTTAAGAAACTATTTGTAGATTGTGTTTAAAGAGCAAAATCGCTTTAAGTAATGCTTCCTTAATAAGCTCATTTATTTGTTCATTGTTCAGTAATACTGAAAATAGTCAATAAACAAAAAGTATTAATACAAAATGAACATGTATGGTCTGTATGTGCATACCTCATGGTGCAAACCTCCCTGCATGCTTTGAGAAGGCTGCATCGTGTATTCTCCTCTTGAGTACATAAGTAAGCTGTAAATAATGTAAAGCCCAATCCCCCCACCCATTATCCTTCTCTCTTTTTGTCAGTACCATCCACCATGCCTTTCTGCCTGCTGGCTATTCATATCACACATTTTGAGGGCGCTCCTCACCAAGAGCTATCAGTCCAGTGGAAAAAATAGAGTCTAATCCTGCGGGAAACTGTGGAAATGTTCACTTCACAAGTCAAAAAAAGAGATGCGTTTTGGAGAACCATAAAAAGAGGTGCCATAAAATAGTACGAAAATGTACATCAGTGCAGATGACTGAAAGGTCAACCAGTCACAGAAAGAGGAGACAGAGTTAGATATAGGAAACATTACACAGGAAAATATTTGACAGCAGCATTGGGAGCAACAACAAAGGAGAAAAGTCAGGGGAAGAGATGAGCTGCAGGAGAGACTAAAATGATCCAGTAAAAGAGGAATGGATATATAAAACTATAAAACCCAACAGCACAAAGAAAAGGAAAGAAACGCTGACAGACTTGCGCAAGAGGGAGGCGTATATATTTTCTCAGCCTCTTCTGTAACACCTCTTGCATTTGGGAGGCGAAACAGGGTCAGTGTCTTTGCCATGCGGGAGAGCACGACAGCAGGGAGGTGCCACTCTGCTTCCTGGCATAGACGGCTCTGCAGAGCCACGACAAAACTCTGTCAATGCACAGAGGGGGAGCGCTGTGTGTGTGCGTGTGTGTGTGTGTGTGTGTGTGTGCGCGTGTGTGCATGCGTGTGCGTGTGTGTGTGCATGCGTGTATGTTCTTATATTACAACAGAGTCAGATCCCAGGACACGACAGCTGTCCCTTTCATGTGTGCTGTTGTATCAGCCTTGTTTAGCAGTGTGTCTGTCAGCAGGTCTTATGACTTCAGTTGCTGAGTTCAGTCCAGTACAACACACCTCACATTCACAGCTTAAAGCAAGACAGAGACAGATCAAAAAAATCGCAGCAGTCTCTCGAGAGAAAAAAGCAACAGCACAATAGTTTAGGATGCTTCAGTGCATTTCATAATAAGATGCTTTTTCCTTAAACCAAAGCTATTCTGACACTTTAAGGTATGATATAACACAGACCTGTGGAGTTCAGACAGAAATAGCCGCATGTACAGAACAATATGCTTAAGTCTGCACTTGTAGTTGTGCATATTGATGCACACTAAGTGAACATGTGGTTACTGAGGGAATAGTATTCCTGCTTCTGTAAACACTGTTGTGTTCTTTAGTTAATAAACAACTGTCTTTGCACATACAGCTGCACATGTCCTCATAAAATGTATAAGGTTGTTTTTTTACGCTCATGCTCGCGCACACACAATCATGCACGTATATGAAATAAACAAACACACCGATGCTGTTCATCCATCCTTGCTTGAATCGCCTGCGTTGGCATGTCTGCAACACCGAACCCTGGAGTGCGCACCATCTGTCATTTCATTACCACCACACATCAGAGAGCACACACGTACACACATATGCACAGCATAACATCAGTGAAACACATATACATACATACATACTTGACATTTCAACCGTAAAAAAGCTCTTCAAAGGCTTAGCAAGTCTCTCATCTGTGCTGCAGTGGTATCAATGGAAGAAAAAAGAAGAGACACAGGCTTTACGGTTGGTAGTGGTATGGTGGCTTCAACCAGCAGACAGATGGACGGGGAGGAAGAGGAAAAGAAATAAGAGCTGGGCCTGCAGACAAGCGCACAAGAAAGACTGATTTATTTACTTTCTCACCATGCCTCATAGCAACCTTATGACATTTACTTTGGAAATCAAATCAATAATCAATTAAACAAATGTAAAGCAGTTACTGGGAGTAGGCTCTGCATACAATTACTGGGATCAGCTAATCTCTATCCCTGCAGGAGTTCACAGCTAGATGCTTGATACAGGTGGCACATTATGATGCTTTGCCCTTAACATGAGTGTTGTTTTTCTTCCTTCTTGTCAGATCCCTTTCTCATCTTCTGTTTTCTTTCCTTTTCCTTCTTCAAATTGTAACCTGTAATATCTCACCTCTGTTTTTTTTATCCATTTGGCATTTTATGTTTACTGACTCTTCACGGCATCGAAGTACTGGTTCCCATTTTTTGGCTTTTGGCCTGATACCGCCTGGGGCCTTCTGCATGTTCACCCACACACACATTGTCTACCAACACATCTTTGTCTTGGATGTTAGTGCAAATTAGGAATATTAGTTAAAAGTCCACATGCATTTGCAAGGTGATGTGTCAGTAGCTACCCTTCAGTGACTTAATGATACTTATACTGTAATTTTATTTTTTTTCAACAAGACTGACGTAGAAACTAATGTCAATGTATCATGACCAATATCAAGAGACAAATAATCGATACAAATTATGATTATTAATTTATCATGCTAAAAGTCACTCATTTTTTGGTTATAGCCTCTTAAATGTTTCTTTGCTCACCACACTAAGCATTAAGACATTATAATGGGCTTTTTTACCAATGCAGACTAAACAATAAACTATTACTTTAAAATGATAAATCACAGATTAATTGTTAATTCCATAATTTGTTGGTTAGACTTTAAAGAAGAACTGAAGAACGTAAAAGAAGACATAGAACATGCATGACAGAATCATCCAACTGTCATTTGAAGAAAAAAAGGTTTTGAGATTTATATATGTGCAATGTGTTTGTGAAAGCTGTGAGCACAGCAGTGATGTTAAAAACAGAGCCACTGGAATCAACAAGAGACAAACACACTCAGAGCAAGATGATTAAAAAAAATTCAAAAACATTTCAAAACACAAATAATAAACCAGGTGGCTTAAATTCAAAACATGCAAATGAAGTTAGCAAAACAGGGACAAAGGGACATGGTTCAGAAAAAAATGAAATCTAAGGGAGAAAAGAGGAAAATGAAACCAAAAAGAAACAGAGAGACAGAGATGAGAGGTTTAAGTCAGGAAGGATAAAGGGATGCGGTGACATACAAAGGGCACAGTCTAGCTAGCTGAGCAGCCCCACTGGCTGCCAACAGAGGAGGCTAACACAACATTGGGAGGCAGGCCAGACACAGTACACCCCCTCCTGGGAGAATCCCCCCAGATCTATGGATGGATTTATCGTCTCTGTTTACTTCTGTCTCTGTCCATGTCTTTGCCTTTGCCTGTCTTTCTCCCTCCTCCTCTATCACTCCTTGACATTGCTCGATTGATCAGTTGCTGCTTGTACGACTGCCGCCCTCCTGACTATGTCGATTGGATGCCCAACCCTCTGCCTCCCCTTTCTCCTTTGAGCTTTCAGTAACCTTGGGCAGCTTCTGTTTCAGTCAGCATGCCAGTTTGCATTAAACATCTCAAAGCTAATATAAAGACAAACTTCAAGTAATCAGTCAACCAAATTAGAGGACACACAAAGAGGAAAACTCTGACCTTTAGATAAGTGGTTGAATTGAACTTGCAATCCTCACTCTGGATCACTTCAGGTCATTACAGGTCATACATGCAACATGTGTAATTATACAGCACTGTGCAAAGGTTTTAGATATGAAGGCTTTCAAAAACAATGCAATGACTAGTTTATAATTCACTGAACAATCAATCAGTTGAAGTTATACAAAGTTCAGTAAAGTGCTTAAAACAATGTTGACACCCTTAAAACAAGGGTGGTAATCTCTTTGCTGATGCATACAGCAATAGCTCCACTTGGTACAACTGAGCCCAAATGCTCATATCTGTGCCAAATTCAGCTTTTTCATGAATTTTTGGACCAGCTTTCATTTAGCAAAAAAAAGGAGAATCATTTATCCCAAAAACAACATCCCCACAACTAAGCAAGGTGGTGAGAATGCAATGCTTTTGGTATGTTTTTCAGCTGATGGTGGCCAGTAATTAGCATATTGAAAAATGACAACTACATTAAGATTCTGGAGAAAAAATATTAGACAGTCTGCAGAAAGACTTGGACAGCAGTGAATCTTCCAACAGGACAGTTATTCAAAAATTCACCAAAGTTGTTAACAAACAGCTATAGGAATGTCAACATTTAGTCCAGGCCTGAATCCTATCAAGAGTGGAGAGAACTGAAGACCAGAGTAGGGGCAAGGCAGACTTTCAATCTCAACGACATGGAGATCACCATAAAAGATGGGTGGTCCAAAATCATGGTGGAGACATTCAAAAACCTTGTAAACAATTCTAGGAATTGTTTGACTGCTGTGGTGGCAAATAAATCTTTGCCATTGAAACCATAGTGAGAGTCTAAATAATTGCGGGAATGACGTTTAAAAAACTAAATCTGGCATAATTCTGTACATTTGTCCACATTTTTTAAAGTCCTTCACAGGTAGGTTGCTCCAAGCATCTTGGAAGGTTTGACAGGGCTGTGAATTTAGCCTGTACTAGCTGTGTCTGTCTCTTCACATAATCTCAGACTGATTCATGATAAGATCAGAAATCTGTTGGAATAGGGGATGAATTTGCAGTCCAGGACCATTTGTAGAGGACAGCTTGTTCTTCTTGTCAAATGTGTTGTGCATACACAATAAAAAAATCTTGTTAGAACTTCCACTTTGGCAAAATCCACATCTTATTAGAATAAAACTTTTTCTCTACCCAGTCAGGTTACTTCTTGTAACACGCATCTTGTTGTTTTTCACGTGATTTACTTGGACATTTTTTCAGCATCAGTGTATCTTCAATGTTTAATAGGCTCCATGTTATTCTATATTTTTAAATAGTCTGATTTAGCCAATAAACCTATCAGACAGAAACAGATATTGAAGCTAGCAGCTATACGGTTTATATATTTCAATGTCTGTCTTTGTCTTTTCCTCTGGGTCTGTCTATATCTTATAGATTTCTATTAACTGCATCCACTGGTCTTGGATAGCACTGTTGCATGCAGTACTACACCATCACATACACAACCACTAACAAAGCCTTGACCTTAGAGGCTGAAGGAGATGGAGCAATAAAGAGGCTTGGAATTACCTGGTATGAGAACTCTTTGGCAAAGCATGTGAACTCCCTTTCCAATTTCAGTGGGCACGCTTTGTTGTGATGTTTTTTCCTCTATGCTATCGTGCCTCAGTGTGTGTGTGTGTATGTGTGGAAGAGCAAACGCTTGTTTGACTGTTTATGTTTAACTCTGTTTATGCAGAGAGTCTTTGGGTGATGAAGGTGAACCTGAAGTTGAAACTGCATCTTTCCTGTTTGTTACAGGTCACTGTAACTGGAGCTAAGGTGCACGCAACAGAGGTCGTGACCTCATTAAAACAACTCTAATTCAGATTTTTAAATCGCATAAGCAGCTGTCTTGTGTGTGGTTGTGACTCCTAGAAGACAGAATTCATTATGCCAAAATATCATACAAAAAAGTGGGACTTAAAATTTAAATCAAGTCGTCCATTAGGGAACATGAAGTCAAACTGTGTCTCAATTAATTCTTTTTACTTGCTGGATTGTGATTCACACTCTGTTAGGTTAATATCTATGAAGTTACTGTAGATGCATCGTGACTGAGCTTTGCACATGAACTCAGCTCATCCAGTTAAGATTTGTACACTCTATACAGCCAAAACTGCAATATTCAACAAGGACAGAAGTTCAAATGCTTTTTCCTTATCTTCACTATCCATCTATCCACTATAAGGGTTACTGGTCTATTACTGGCACGCTTTCCTTAAACACGACGCAGAGCTGCCTCACAACCCCTTCACTGCAAACATAAAGCCACAACCACACTAAATCACTGAAAAAAAAGATTAGCTTTCTTTACCTTTTGATATATATTTTTTTAATATATCTTCAAGACATCAAATGGTAACAGTTTCACAAGAAAAAAGAATCCCCGATAGACAAAAGGAGAAACATTTTCTGTTTACCTCCAACAGGCATCTTTCTTTTGTGAACAAATAAACTGACACTGACCTACACATTATGAGTAACTGCTATCGATAAGCAGCAAACAAAGAGCCGTGCACAAACTAAAAATAGCCCATGTGAAGAGTATAGTAAGAACTCTTACATCCTCCTTATGTATGGAAAATGCAGATGAAAAATATGTCTTCAAATACTTTAAGGCTTGAATGGTAGTTTTTTTTTTTAAGTAAGGTCAGCAGTTAAATCATGTGGTGTGCTATTGAGGGCTTAATTCCCCACTTACCATTTAATGGGCAAAATGAACTCTCATCACACAAGGAGATTTGTGTCAGCAATATATTCCAAACTCTCTGGACAACAGAAGGCCCTGTGTGTAGAAAACGTCCTTTGAACTAAAGGATGAAGATAAATATCTTGGGAAACGGTGTGGAAAAACAGCTTTTGCGCTTCTAATGTATTAAAGAACCAATTTATCCATTTTAAGTTATGTCACAGAGTTCATAACAAGCACATAGCCCAAATGGTGCCAGGGACAGGGAAGCTATTAACAGATGATGTAGGAGTGTCCCTCTGTTCAAGACTTTTGTCACCGGGTGTCTTAAGTTTCAGTATCTGAGCTGATTGACAAGACCATAAAATGCACTCCAATTTTCCGGCTCCTCAGCGATGATTCACAGTGAGGGCTGAGTGATGGACAGCGCAAGTTACTGCGGGTATGTTTTACAGCTGCCAAAAATCTGTTAGTTCAAAGATGGCTGCCACCTCATGATCTCTACCAGGAAATGGCTGATATATTTTCATAATATAGTGTTATGTGGGCTGTCTTCTGTCGGAATTAATAAAGCAAAATCTTCCACTTTGGAAATTGCAGCAGTGCAAGTAAAGAGTAAAGCTCCTTGGGTCATGAACAGAGCAACAATACAGGCAAAACCTAGAAATAAACCTGATTGAGCAGTTTTTTGGAGATCCAGGGGTGGGTTCTCTAACAAAGGGTGTTTGAAGGATGCTGAGATGGGAAGGGAAGGGGGACAGGGATTCATGTTTATGGAAAATATGTTGATTGTTATCTGTCAAATCAAAACAATGTTCACAAGCAATACTAATATGCTGGTATAGAGATAATGGTTTACTTTCTAAATTAAGACAGATTAAACTATATTGGATGGTGGAGAGAGCAACGATAATTTGGTCATAATGCAATATGTAGAGACAGGTAAATTGGGTAAGCGCTTTCACATGTAGGTTGTACAAGTACAGGTCCATTTCAACTTCTGCATATAGGATTCACCAAAAAGACCAGAAAGAATTCTGGTTCACAGACTGAAAGCAAAATACAAGACTGTGTACATAAACTCACAACAAGAAAAATCAAATATGAGTCTCAAAGAAACATTGAATCAGAAAGTTTGGGGTTGTTCAGGTTCAACAGCACTGTGTACTACACTGGAATTCTGCAATATGATTATTCAGAAAAAAGTTCAAATATTTATGTGAAGAACCATAACGCTGCGATATGGGTAAAATATCCAGGGGACTTGTGTTTCTATACTGACTAAATTGATTCTCGTGCGAAGAAAAAATAACAAATAATATTACTTGTAGTCACTTGCTGTACAAATGTGGATGTTTGTAAGAAAAAAGCATAAACAAATAGCAATTACTAAAGCAAGTATCTTTGAGATTTAGAGTTTTTCATTTTCTTGATAGATTTTTTTATAAACTGCAATAAATGTAAATGATATAACACAGGAAAAAACAGAACAAACACATTCTTATCGGCGTAAATCTTTCATGTCCAGTTCAGGGTTTTGTAAGAGTTTTAGTTGAAAAGGTCTAGTGGATCTAATCAGTATTTTTTTTCACCAAGAAGACAACTGTGGCAGGCCTTGGTCGCAGGTTGTGGGTTGACTGTGTTCCCCGCTGTGATTGCTTCAGACACTGTAAAAACAAATAGTCGCACAGCTTCATCCATGTTTGCCTTGTATCATCCGGTCTGAGTCTAAAATATTCCCAAACAGGCTTGTCTTCTTTCTAATCTGGTGAACACAGCTGTTTTTTTGGTTTTTTTTACAGTATTAAAGATTCCAGCTTTTGGGATTTCTAAATGTATTTTTACTAAAATGATACAGCTCAAGCCTACACATTTGCAACAACAACTAAAATAAGCATAATCAAATAAATATATACCCAAAAATGCAGGACTCATCGCAACAGCTACTATAAAAGTTTCAGGAGAGGACAGGCTTTTCCTTGAACAACCCGAGATTGTTCCCCCACACAGTGCGTCATCACAACAGCCCACACTCCAGACCTGGAAAGAAGCCCACACTCCAGACCTGAGTGACTGTAGTAGCAAACCTTACAAGTTTCACCCGGTGATTCATCCTCTTTCATTATAACAGCACCCACATGCACACTCATAACGCCACATGGTTCTATGACTGTATAACTACCAAGAGCTCACTGGTCCCTCAAAACTCATCGTCAAGGATTCTTCAATAATTTAAAAAAAAAAAGAAAAAGGATAAACATGGGCTCTATTATGAAAACTGTCCTTGCAGTCTATTGTATTACAGATAGGACATTCTGTTCTGTCTCATTTCATCTAAAAGACATTTCACATCAGTCTCTGCAATGAGGTTACAGTACAGGACTGTCAAGTAATCAGGGGGGTCAGTAGGTTCTTCGCAAACAACTCTGGTGTATGAGTGAAATTAAACTTTCATATTTAGCTAGACAAGTAGGTACAGTTTCTACTAGAATTAAGACTGTATTCTGGTTAATATATTGGTTTGAAAATAACCATGAGCAGCAGGATAGATTTTAATATTAAAGGATATAAAAAGAAAAGCGGAGATGAACAGATGGCTGATGAAAAGTAACATTTCCTGTTTCCACATGGTCACTGACACTTCAGTGCTACTGTTAAGCTATAATATAAAACTAAAACTTTCTGCTTCTGTCTGTCTCTACAGACAGGAAATGGTCCCATTTCATTCACTGTCTGTCCTTGTATGTCTGGCATTGATAGATGTTTGCAAATCCACTTGACAGAAGACAGCAGCTACTGTAGCAGTATCTCTACACAATAAACAGTATTATCTGTTAAATAAATACGCAAACAGTTCCACTTGCATGACCTCTTGAAGGCCAACCTCCAACCATTTTGATGTATTTCTGATATGAAACAGTGGATGACTTTACACAAAAAGAAATAAGCCAAGCTGGACAAGGATGTGCTTTATTTATTGTTATGCATTGCTGTCATGTTATTAAAGGCCCCCTCCGGTGAAAAATCAAGCTTTTTTAGCTTGTTAACGTATCCGTATGGTGTTTTTCTAAAAATTAGAAGACAGCCAGGGTTTTACATATAACAAACCTAATGAATTAGTCCTGTCAAATAGTGGAGTGGAGGCTTTCTGTATCATTATTCTTCTTCAGAATTGGTTTCTAGTTTAAAACATATCCAATTTGCTCTTGTGTGATGTACAGTCAGTTTACTGTGTTTGAGAAGAGTCATAGGTAAGTTAGTGTGCTTTACTTTTCAGGGAGTTGTGGAGGGACAGGTGGGAAGTTCATCGATTAAGTCAATATAAAGGAAGCAATAGGGATTTCCATCTAAGCAATCTGAAAGCAGGAGGGGGTTATTTTAATGGAAAAATTTCCAAATATGCAATCTTGGTATAAAAACATTAGCTTTGGAGAGGGCATTCAAGGTAATGCTGATTACTAAAAAGTATTACATGTACAGATCTACAGGTGTGTAATTTGGAAGCATTTTCTGTCAAATGTGTTAACGGAATGAGTGCATGTGACTAAATGTCAAATTGTTAGTTGTAAATATTATTCAAGTCAATACGTTATTAGTCTAATTACGAAGTTAATACTATTACTAAGGACAATCTACATGCTGTAGCACAGTGGAAGATGTTGTCAGAACTACTCTCCATCATGGACAACGCCTCTCAGCCTCTACACAGTGTTCTAGTGAGCCAGAGGAACACATTCAGCAAGAAACTAATAATGACTCAATGCTCCACTGAACATAACAGGAGACTCTAACCCTTCCTGAGGCCATTCAGTTTGATATTTCATCTTTCTGCTGAGTTTTAATTTATTTTAGTTGAATAGAATTTAATTTTTATTATTATTATTATTATTATTATTATTATTATTATTATTATTTTTATTATTATTATTATTATTATTATTATTATTATTATTATTATTATTATTATTATTATTATTATTATTTAATTCTAGCCCTGAGCAACTGTTATAAAACAGTTTTCCTGTACGGATTAATACGTTTCTTCTGATTCTAATTCTGATTTAATATCTATTTACAGCATACACTTGCCACAAAAAAACAGTAAAAAGGAAATTCTAGAAAAGCACAATATAAGTAATTATTTAACTGGCTGTATAATACATCACAGCTACAGCACTGTGATATGAAACTCACCCGTGATTCGGTAGAGCTCATGGACGAAAGAAAGCGTGAAAAATCCGACGCCTCTCACAGCAGCACAGCACACACAGAAGTGAACGATGAAGGACTGAGGGTGAATAAGCAATCTGCATGTGCCTCTACTAACATGTGGGCAAGTGTGTTTGTGTCAACACTTGTCCCATCGTGTCCTGCATCTCAGCCAATGTGTCAACAGCAGATGTGCACACCAATGGGAAAGAGAATCTTGTCTAAGCTCACAGCTTTAGAGATCACCAGTGAGGGTGCATGACACTAATTTAAGACAGATGATTTAACAGCTAGCCAGGATGAACAGGAATACAACCTTCCTCACACTTCTCTGTCAGAATTTTACAAGTCATCAACACTTAGACTATAAACATCTCTGCTATTTGTCCTTGAAATGAAGAGTTTAAAAAAGAAAAAATAAAAATAAATAAATAGATACACATAAGGATCTGGAGAAAAGACATGCAGACAAGCGACAGGAAAAAAAAATCAAGCATGCAGAGATTGAATAAAAGTGACAGGCACTAAAGAATGAAATGAAATGTAAAGTAATGCTGTGCCATAACAAGCCTTTTTATAGTCACTATGGCCTGTGGTCATAATCATGACTTCGAAATAGCAGCCACCTGTTGGAGCTGGAGATTCCAGCACAGAACTGAGGCAAACACTGAGTGGGTAAGCTGGTCTCTAGTGGGAAATGGAAACAAGCCCGATTTACACACCCAGTCACAATTTGTAACAGGATCAGGGAAGCAGAGACAGAGGACCAAGCATTACAGGTATTCCTCACTATATAAAGACAAGAAGTGGCTTGTAGGGTCGACCAATCATCTGCCTGGCTCATTTTTAGCAATATTTATCATTACAAAATTAGTTTTCAAATTATCTGTATTCTTTTACCAATACCTGATGAAATGAAATCATTTTAAAAAGCATTACTTTAACTCTAATGCAACTGCCTCTCTCTATCATTAGTGACTTTGTTTTCTATGGCAATGTCACATCCTCAGCACTCTCGGATGGGTTGAACATTATTACTTTTGGCCTATTAAAGCTGAGGGATCAATCTTGCAAAGCTACTATTAAATTACACATAAATAAAACAGAAACAAAGGCATTTCAACACTGTATGTCAGAGTTGGTATTACTCTACATTAAAATTTTTACTGCAAATCTATATTGGTTCCAAGTACTGGTTATAAATCCCCTCGATTACAAATAATCCATATCACCTCTGAAAAAAAAAAAATCAGTCAACCCCTAGTAGCCTGCCCTAATGAAAACATCAGAGTTACATATTTTTGTTGATATTCATACAGAAACACAATTTGTATGATTCTAATTCATACAAGAGCTAAGTGAAGACAGTGTAAGACTGACAAAACCACTGAGTCTTATTTATTTATTTTTATTTTTTGGCTGTCCAATACAGCTCCAAGTGTGATGACATAACACTGCTCTACATGAGAAAAGAAATCCCCATATGATAAAGGAGCCACAAAATATTGAAAGTAAAGAATGGTTGTTACTTATAGATTGTTTGTTTAAGAAATATTCATTATTATTATGCACTAGAAAGTTGCAGGGCATTACAGTTCAGGAGAAGAGGTTGCCAAGCTCTGTGAATTTTAACACAAAACACAGTCAGCGTTGGAACAAAACCAAGAACAAAAAAGAAATTTAAAATGCTTATTGCCTGAGGTAACTCCATTTTCTTCAACATTTTCAAAGAAAAGATTAGTTTAATATTATCATTCAACAATTTAGTCGATGAAAAATAACACCCTGGCCTTCAAAAATGCTAGTACAGCCACTTGACAACAAAATGTTTATATAACTAATCTATTTCAACATCGATCACACTTTACTGTCTCATTAAAACACAGTTTGTGGGTGTCTGAATTTGTGGTTTACATTTCTAGTCATCATCTAAACAGGAAGAGGTTATTAAAATCAAGAGGCCAAGATCTTTTAATATGTGCTCTAATTTTCAAGAACAGAAAATAAAGCTGCACTTTGCTACACATGATGAAATTGTTATTTATTGTTCTTATGTAATATGTATATATATATACACATTATTTATTAATGCAGTGTCTGCTTATTTTTTTTAACTTTGGTCGCACAAATAACCTTTGCTCAAAACTTGCAGTTGTAATGTAAAATAGATGTATCTACTTAGAAAAAAAAAACAACAGCTGTTCCACCTGTGTTGGGATCAGTTGTGATATTTTGCAGTGACTATTGCATAAAGAAAAGGAAGACCTTATAGTGTTTGTTTCCCACACAGAACTTGGAGCAAGAAGAGCTAATGATGGCAAAGTCTAAGACAAAGAGACGCTTCAGTTTCCCTGCTATCAGGTACGGTCCTGACACATACTTTTGTTTTGTGACGCTTTCCTGTCTGCCTTTTTATTCTTATTTTATTACAAATCCTGCATGAAATACTAGTAATTATTGGTGGAATGTATATAAAGTTGAATGTTTTTATATTTTGTCTTTATTATTGATCAGGAGCAGACAGACGGCAGTAAATGACAGGAGGTTCTGTTTGATATGGATCAACAACATGGTGCATAAACAGGTGAAAATCACAGAGCTGCATTTAGAATTGCTTCTCATGAGCTGAGAGAGGAGATGAAAGCTGAGCTTCAGAACTTGAAAGAGCTAGTGATGGAACAAGCAAGAGCGAGATCCCTATTTTACAAGCTGGACATAAGGTGGGAAATGGCATACATTTGGCTAAGCAAAATGGAGGAAGAATACAAGGAGAACGCTGATGAGGACAAAAAAGATAAAGAAAAATCTCTGGGCCTAAAGATATTAGGCTTTAATTTTCCTGAATCACACTGTGAGACTAACGGTAACGTCACAGTGACTAAATAATTTGTTAGATGCTTATAGTGACAGTCACTTTAGTGATGGTTACATCAGTGATAATAAATCCAATGAGAACTCCAATGATGCTCACACCAGTTCACAAGCAGCTAAAAGCAGGAAAAAGAAAAACCAAACCCTTTTACTAGATGTTGCCCCTGTCTGTGACAAGAGCCAGTCGATGAAGGAATCAGACAAGGAGGAAAACACAAGAAATCCCTTTCATGCAAACCCCAGCTCAACCAAGGAAGTCAAAAGAGGAACAAAAAAGGAAGAGGCTTTGGTGATGGAGAGACAATGGAAGGAATGGATGGACAAGCAGGGATTTAGAGAAAACCGTAACAACATAAAACTAGTTGACCAAGAGAATCCTCAAAAACAGGGAGAGGCAGCACCTCCCGTGTCAGAGAGGAAAATTCAGCAAAACATGAAAACAATGGACAACTTGAAAGTGAAAACATATCTCTATGACTTAATTAATCCTCAAATCCTTTGTAGGTGGGAGAGATTTGAAGATGAGGACTGAATACACAGCTCACTAAAGCATTTTTCATTTGTCTTTTTGCCATCTTTTATAAAACACCGAAGAAGTTGAGTAATCATAATAATAAATACAGCTTTCACAGATTCATCTGCAGAACTGCAATGTGTCAGCAGCACTACAGGGTGCATCTGTGTTGGGTCGGCTGTAAAAAAAAAATTCAGCTCCTATTCATATCCTGCTCCTTTCTCATAAACAGTTGATACTCTACGTTCTTGTCTTATTCAAAAGAAAATCTTCAGTTGTGAGACAGAGTCTATAATTCACACAGTACAGTTCTCTTGCTAAAAATGTATGGCAGACATGCAGATCAAATGTTTCCAGACGTCTACGTAGACTTTCATCTACCAGTCAAAAAAATCTAATCACAAACCCATCTGAAAGCATCCCAGTTTCAAAATGTCAATCACTGAGTTAGACTCCTAGTGCTGAAGCATACAAAGAATGCTATTTAAGATTTCTGACTTTTAGGTTGAGTCAGTCGACAACACAAATATGTAAATCTTACTCTTTTAACAAGAAAATATCATTTAACAATCTTTAGTGAGACAACTGTGTGCAGTGGAACTGATGGAAACACTTTAATGTGAATTTTCACACTTATTAGAATCACTTAATATCACCTACGAAAAGATACTATGATTCATGTATGTATGATTCCAACTTTTTTCCCTTTCATTCAAGAGGCATTTTACAATGAAAATTTTATTACCATGGCACAGCATGTTAGACATTGTTAACAAACCCAAAACTTTCCTTCCCATGTCTCTATAGTGTATATCATGGCAAACGTGAGTGAGGAGCCAAAGAAAAATGAATGAATCAATAAATAAATAATAGGTGAGTGTCTTTTAGAGAGTGAAATTTAATAGTAGTTAATGTACAATTGCCTTTTAATCTCAGTAAGAGAGTGCAGAGTGCAAAAATGAGTGCAGAGTGTGAACAGTGGTCATGGTTTAATATAATGGGTCGCTAAGCATCACATGCATCCAGTCAGCCAAAAGCCTCACTTATCATACATTGCCAGTTTCCTCCCTTCCCTCCAGAGATGTACATCAGCTTTATACCAGTAGGTGGCACTAAGTCCCTTCTAAGCTCCAGCAAAGTGCAGAAGGAAGATAAGTAGTGCCAGTCAGTGATATTACCCCATCACTTCTCTCTCTGAAGTAAGACACACTCTGATTTGGCGCTCTCAGTTTCTCTACTAATGGGCTCAACTGACCCTCAGCTGATCCCCAGTGCACATATGGAGACAGCATCCAGGAAGAGCAGCACACAAACATCAGAGACATGTTTCTGTCTATTTTTGCGGCCTTTTGTTTTCTCTGTTGTGGATTACTCCTTGCTGATCATGTGTCGAAATTATGCAGTCCGAGCACTGAATAAAAGCATACCACCAGAGGGATACCAGCTTCACAGGGAGACCTGCTGAAACAACCTTTTTAAACTGATCATAAGCCTTCATGATCTGAAATGCAATTTTGAGCAAAGATTAAATGCAACTTGACAACAAGAAAAGCACTTAGAGAGTGCAGTACTCCGCCAAGGCTGCTCAGTTTTGTAACCATTCCAGCAGCACAGGAAGTGTTTATCTAAGAAGCGGTTTCTTGACATGACGGAGACGCTGCCGAAAAGTCCGAAAATTCACATAAAGATGAAAGAAAACGGTTCCACCCTGTTGCTGTCTGCCAAAGGATGTGTATAAACTTATAAGCACCTAGCTGCAATGGGGACAAACTCTAACGGTGTTTCCTGAAGAAAAGAGTGGAAGGCAGAAAGGTGAATTTGTTCAAAATAAGGCTGACGGCTGAACGTAAATAAAGGCTTTGTGAAACATCAGGACCTTCACCATTGTCTGGCAGGGGTTTGCTACATTGCGTGACCTAAATATGTAGCAGGTGGCAGGAATTGATGGGACTCAGAAACACCCCACAGTTTAATCACTTGTTCCTTGTATGATTTCCAACTGGTAAATCATACAAGGAATTTGTAGTAGGATCGCATCATGATCGTCAGCAGGTAACTGAAACAGTGTTCACGTCATGGTTACAGCGACGCTGTGCCGGCAGCTATGCCTAGTAATGGAAAATCCTTAACAAAGCCGTGGATCCAGACTATAAGCCGCATCACTGTGAAAATTTAATGAGGTGGTCCTTGTGTCATTTTTGACTTTCCCTGAAAATGTCATCCAAATCCGTTAGTCCGTTTTTGAGTAATGTTTCACACAGACAGATTCACAGACAAACGTACGCCGATCGTCACATAACTCCGCCATTCCTTGGACGAGTAATTATCTAACAACTTAAATTCAAGCAAAATTAAGGTTCTTTTAAAAAAAAAAAAAGCTTTGCCAAGTGTAACAAAAGTACAGCATCATCATTGTGAGTAAAAAGAAATATAATGGGAGCGTTAATTCAAAGCCCTGTGATGTACAAAGGAAAACAGGTTTATGTGTAAGATAAACATAGACCTACACTCCAGAATTCCCTAAATAAAACCTAAAACTGCATGTGTAAATACTTTCAGCACCAGAAATTTAAAAATATACATATATATAAGCATGATACTGATCTCTTACACATCATGCTTACAAAGATACAATGGCACCACTGAAAGTGTGCATGAAACACTGTACAGATCAGCAGGCTTTCATCTTCTGTCACCACTGCCATTTTTATCATCATCAACATCATTATTAACATCTGACCTGTGGGACGCTTTAAATAAACAAAGCATGCCCTCGTGTGAAAAATGCATCTAGCTTTGCTCAGCCATGATGAAGAGCATCCTTCCACACCAATGTTTCAGGACAGCAGCCGTCATGTTGCAGGCTGTCTGTCTGCATCAATGTTGGGATAGCAAGCCAACAAGCTGAGCTGCATTCACCCAAATCTCCTGTAACCTTTGTGAGGACACTGAATTTACCACACTGTCTTACTTACTATGTAATAATAGAGCAACAGGATAAGGTTGGTGTCTACCATTTCTCAAGATTTATCACAATAATAGTGATATTCTTCTCTTCTGTTCTACTATATTTTCCTGTGCTCTTATCTGAAATTTCCTTCTATCAGAATTTTCCTCTAGTAGCACTGCAATATTTTGTTGCATTAAAAGGGAACGTCCTTTGTACTCTATACTAGCTGCATGATGTCATGGCGATAAGGGAATCTACCCTGAAGCTACTGTATTACTCATTGTAAGTTGCATAATGTTTTACTCAAGTGCTTTAATGTAAATGCTTTTCATTGAAGTTTATTCTACAAAATTGTTACACGAATTCCCTCAGCTACAGCTGCAGTCTAGAAGCATGAGAAAGATTTTTACATTTGCCTTTAGCAAACTGAACTCTGCTGTGGAATCTGACTCCAACACAAACCACCAATGTAGTAGTGAATTTATATATATATATATATATATATATATATATATATATATATATATATATATATATATATATATATATCACAGTCTGCTGATAGAAGTAAACCAAATGCTTTCGGAGAAACAAACTTAGAGAAGGGTGAAGCTTTTCAGTAGCTAAAGGTATGAGTGGACACACATGTAACCTTAAATACCCAGTTTATTGATGAACCTCTGACACATAGATTACCATATCGCATAATTAGACAGAGAAAAAAAACTATAAAGGGAAAGAAAAATACGATGCAGGAAGTCCTGTCCATTTTCCAATCATTCAACAAACAAACAAAAACACTTCAACCAAATACAAAGAAACTGTTACTGAGTTTGACACTAGACAGCTTACACATAAACAAATGCATGTTCATACTGGAAGAAAACTGAAAATGGTACAAACAAATCATGAGGTGCTCATTTGTAATGGTACAGTACTGATAACGAAATTTTCACAGGTAATAAAACTGCAGTAAAAACTGAGAGACAAGTTCAAATCTACATCAGTCCTATAGCCGCTTAGGTTAAATCTCTTCTGCTACCAAATGTACCAAATACTGGCTGAATGAGGTGAGGTGGATGTTTAAATAAATAATTTCCCCTTGCAAGTATTTCCCCCAGTATTACCAATTCTCTCCCAGGAAACCCAATGGACGCCTAAAGACGTTCCCCTGAGTTCAAAAGTGGCAGATCTACTTAGTACAGGATCAAATGGAAGATTCTGACATGGTAGAATTCCACTGTTCTTATTCCATGTTGTTACTGTAAAGCCTAAATAAATAACAACAATTTAGGAAAAAATTAAATCAGACTCCTTACAGTGTTTTACTAAATATGAATTTTGTCATTTTGTTCTCTAAAAACAGAATAAAAGGTGACATCATACGTGTCGATATAATCTCCGCTTTAGGGAATACATACAATAATTATCGAAATTGTAGAAACAATACTGAACAGGGAGCATTGTCAGATGTCGGAGCAACAGTAAGTAAATCGGCTCATTTGAAATTCTTTAGTGGTTTTAGGAGCAGTGGGCTACATTCATAATTGACAATGTGGACTTCTTAATAAGGTACAGGGACACACCACACAGTGGGAACACAATGAGCTCTGAGATGACATGTACATGTCCTCTTAATATTCAGTGCATCCAGCTCCCAGCCCAGATCCCGTATTGATCTTAATGGGCTGCAGGAACACTTATGACTCAATGGTGACTACTGGGACAGCTTAATCTACGCTACAGAGAAGCTAATTTGCAAATATTCAATATCTACTCACCACTGAGGAAGTGGGATCCACATTGAGTTGCAAATGATCTATATTTGATTAGCATGAGAGGCAGGGGAAAAAATACCACAGCTTTTAGTCGCCATGTGTTGTTTGGTCCGGAAAGAATGACCGCAGCCCACCTGTACCATATCACTGTCGTCTATCTGTCTGTGTCTGTGCCTGGGTCTGTCCTTGCTTTAATCTTGTGTATTCAACCCACTTATAAAAGCAGCCAGAACTCAACTGCTTGCAAATTTCAACTGAGTCACAGAGGTTGTAGAAAGAAATAATAGGTAGCAGACACAGAGGCTTTGTTTGGGCTCCTAAACATGAAAAATATGCTGTAGGTCACCTCATTTTTTCACTCAATAACAGCAAAACCTTTCCTGACATTCAGTAAATATCACATACAGTGGTATGCCATCCGTAATTTGACCACGCTCCCTTCCTGCGCATCCCTTTCCTGATCTGAGCCTCTGTTTTAGTCTGAGTCGGCTCAGCGATGATTAATCTGTGTGGGAGGATAGCATTAAGAGTTACAAAGCTAATTCCCTGGCTTCATCTATTGATTTAAAGTCTGACCCATCTCTACCTGCTCTTTCATTACTCTGCCAGGCAATCATGTCTGCCACCGCTTTTGGCCTCTGCTGCTATACAGTGTGCATGCTCAGTCACAGTGTTACTGTATTAAGAGAGCAAAGTGGGAGTTTATTTTGAGAGTGATACAGTCACAGCAATCATCTTTTCTCTTTCTATGTAATGCCACCATTCACAAAGGCACAACAGCACTCAATTCATTTAGCAGTGTCATGCTTAACCTTGCTTCAAATAGTGCGCTGGGCTCATACTAGTCTGTGTACGGGTGTGCACGCCTGTATATACCTTAAGATGTATGTGCATGTGTTTAAGTGTCTGTGTGAGACTGTGTGATGGGACTGGTTGAGACTGCAGACAACAACGCTGGAGGGCAACACAATGTCACAATGCAGAGTTCCCATCTTGCAGCACACAGACTGTTCTTCTGATGGGCAAAGATATATTTTGAAATTGTCCTTAGAAAGCTCTTTGTAAGGAAAGACTGCTGTCATCAGAGAGACTAGCACTAGGATCAGAGGACGAGAGATGTGAGATAGGTCAGGAAACAATGCAGGTAAGGTTATCCCTCAAGGACATGGTGGAAGACTGATCGAAGGAAGAAAGGCACCTAATTTTTTTTTGATCACTGTGGGCACGAAGTGACAAAAGCACCTTGTGACCTGGCTACAGAAACACTTCAGACAAGGTGCTTTGAACAACTTGGCTGAACTGAACCTAGTTGAACTTCTCCTCTACCTCTAACTTCTAGATTCACATCATCAGTTCTTGATAATGTTGAAGTTCTTCCAGTATTTTGAACACATGACAAAAGATAAGGATACTTACAAGAACAACATACATGCATACAAATATGAAACGTCCCAAGGCACAAAAAATGATAAATGACTTAAAATTTAAAAAACTTAGTGTCATTTATTTTTCTTTTATTACTTACTATAAGACAAAATCAAGGAGACACCATGCCGTTAGTTCACTACTTCATAGCACAGTCATCCAATAGGTCATAGTCAAGTTTTAATCATCGAGCTGAAACTTCTGACAGCCTTAACGTAAACAGAAAAAACCGAAGCAAAGGGATCATTAGGAATAAGCCTAAGTTTCCAGGCCTCCAGAAAACGCAACTTAGCCAGAACGCCCCAGGCTTTCACTAACATGAAATCCTAATTTGTCGCTCTCAGATGCATGTAAGGAAACCAATCGAGTTCGCTACCACAGGTCATTCACTGATTTTCATGGCAGACAAACTGGCACACTCCCAGCACCACGAGACAATCAATCACAAAGTGGAGAGCTAAAACCCATCAACATCTCCAGGTGCCGTCAGTCATACTTTCGTCAATGTGGAAATGCTTTATTTTTTTCTTATTTTGAGATGCCCAGACATCTTCAGGGTGAGCATCAATCAAGTGTCAGTGCCTGTTACAACCGAGGGTCCTCCGGGCTGTAATGAATCCCGATTTAAGCTGCCATCAGAACATGCCCAGATTGAGGCCACAGGCTGTTTCCACGTACCCATGGTGCTGTCCACAAAACACCGCTCAAAAACAGCTACAAGAAAGACAATAATTCCCGCAGGACATCCAAACATAGCTCATTTCACAGTCGCTGCATTAGCAAATGACAACAAAAAGTAATAAGTTACAGTATCTGATGTGCAACAAGATTAGTTTTCAAGATCGAGCCATCCATTATCTATACACTGCTTAATCCTCATTTCGGTAGCGGGGGGCTGGAGTCTATCTCACCTGACTTGGGTGAAGGAAGGGCAGACCCTGAACAGGTCACCAGTCTATCACAGGGCTACATATGAGACAAGCAAGCACTCTCACATTCACACCTACGGACACTTTCGAATCACCAATTAACCTTAGCATGTTTTTGGACTGTGGGAGGACATGGACACATTCATCCAGGCCATGCTAACCAAAAACAGGTGTATTCAGTTCAAACATTACAATTCACGTTTTCTGTGACATCAGATGAATGGAAATACCCCCCACACATCTTTTACATTGGATATATTTAGCATTAGGCTTAGAGTGGATAGTCTCTGTGACACAAAAACCTACTTCCCTGGTTGGTAAGTGTTAAATATTTTAAAGTACTCCATATGAGCCGAGCAGAAGAAAAAAAGAAGGAAAGAGGTAGAAAGCATGACTGAGAACTAGGTGCTGAATACTGACTCTCAGAGTAACAGTACAGGATATAAAGACTGAGATTTGTTCTCTCAGGTACGTTGTTTTACTTTGACTACATTGGTCTCCTTCATATCTTGCATTTTAAAAGTATGTAATGAAAAGTAGTATAAATACTCAGGAACAAAGTTGTGACATTGTTAACTTATGTTGTTAACATGGAGACAAAAATACAACTAAAATGACAGAAGGTGATTATAAAAGGTGACCAGAGCTTAAGACATCAGGATTAATCCTACTTTAAGAAGACTCCTTAATACATGTGCAGTGCAACACTACGGACAGCAACACTTGAAATGACAAAACGTAAGAAATCAGACTGATGAAGTCAAAAGTGCAAATAATTGTGAAAGCCAAAGTTGGAAGAAGTATTTAGATTTGTTACTACATGCAGTTTTGTAACCATGAACTCCAGGTCCAACTCTAAGGGCTCCTCAGATGATTATTTTGAGAGGAAAAACCCAAAGACTAAGCTCTGATACACAAATCTGTTTTTGAACTCTTATTCTAACCTTCGGATTTATTTGAGATATCGGGCCATTTCAATTTACTGATTAAAAAACCATGTGAGAAGTTCAGAGGGAAGAATCCCTACTTGGTGGAGCTGTCAACACCTTATTCATATCTGAAACTATACACTGCTTTTTGTGAGACACCAGAGGCCAAAAAGGTTGGAAACCACTGGGTTAATATTTAACAGTGTGTTGTATCTTAAAAGCTTGTTATATTACTGTGTTCACTATAAAAGCAACTGAAGCTGTCAGACAAATGCAGTGGAGAAGAAGGTACAGCATCATCCTCTAAAATGTAGTGGAGAGGAAGTATAAAGTAGCTTAAAGTGGAAATACTTAAGCCAAGTGCAATATCACAAAATTGTACTCAAGTGCAGTACTTTGGTTACTTGTACTGCTCTTGGGTAGAGTTTAAGATACTTGCACTCCAGTACAGTACAAGTATCACAAAAGTAGCCTTAAGTGCAGTAGTGTACTTGAGTAAATGTTCTTGCTTACTTGTAAAATCACACTGTCACAGATGCTATTAGTGAATATAACACGAAAGCTTGACTCACCTACGTTGAACCATTGCGGGTTTATTTATTACAGCACTTCCAGAGTATTTCCCGGGGGACGTGGGCAGGTGGACAACAGGACCTTCGATGTGTGAAATACGGTTCGTTGATGAATTTGATGAAAATGAGGCAGAAGAGGGGCTGTTAATCAGGCCATGTTTGTATGCAGCGACGGCTGGGGCTGCTCATGCCCGTGTTCCACTTTAACTGGTGATCAGGTTAACTGGCGATAGTTTCCGTCTCCAGATGTTTCGTCCGCAGATTCGTCACGATCAGACCTGGATTTACATGAAATAAAGATACCAGATAAAGAAGACCTCGCCGAAAAACGCCGGCATCACTGCTTAATAAAGTCTATATCCATGTAAATATCATCTACAGACAGTAAAAAGAAATGTGCGGGCCGAAATAAAAAACACGTATTTTTCCAGTACGGTGAGAAGATTCGAACCCACGTAATCCAGCGATAAAATTACGAGACCACCGTTTTACGCATTGTGCTACCAATCAGGTCAACAAGCATTCTGCTTCATCTACATAGATCACTGCCATCCTGCCAGGTGTTTAACACCTGGTGATCGTTCAGGAAACACGTCCATGTCAACTGGGGATAATCACAACTTAACACAGGCTTCCTGGTTAAGAACGAGTCAGAAAACTATTTATTGTCTCACCAAGAAAACCCACAACATGAAAGCACGTCCACTGCTGTGTTGTGTGTTAGTTTGTGTGTTCAGTGGAACAGATCCAGAGCAGAACTTCAGGTTTAACTCGGGTTTGTTCTCAGAAACATTCAGACCCTCAGCAGCCTCCCATCAGAACAACACGCAGCAAAACGTCAGCTTGATTTGCTAAAATACATCGGAACAAACTGAGACGTTGTTTAAACTAGTCACTCAGAAAACAATAAAAACTCGTTCAGTCATCCACGTCCTAACCGTCATTTCAGAGCACTTTAACCGCTGACTATATATATATATATATATATATATATATATATATATATATATATATATATATATATATGTTTTTTTTTGTTTTTTTTGTTTTTTTTTTTTAAAGGAAGTAACACACAACACAGCAGCAGACGTGCTTTCATGTTGTGGGTTTTCTTGGTGAGACAATAAATAGTTTTCTGACTCGTTCTTAACCAGGAAGCCTGTGTTAAGTTGTGATTATCCCCAGTTGACATGGACGTGTTTCCTGAACAATCACCAGGTGTTAAACACCTGACAGGGTGGCAGTGATCCATATGGATGAAGCAGAATGCTTGTCGAGCTGATTGGTAGCACAATGAGTAAAACGGTGATCTCGTAATTTTATCGCTGGATTACGTGGGTTCGAATCCTCTCACCGTACTGGAAAAATACGTATTTTTTATTTCGGCCCGCACGTTTCTTTTTACTGTCTGTAGATGATATTTACATGGATATAGACTTTATTAAGCAGTGATGCCGGCGTTTTTCGGCGAGGTCTTCTTTATCTGGTATCTTTATTTCACGTAAATCCAGGTCTGATCGTGACGAATCTGCGGACGAAACATCTGGAGATGGAAACTATCGCCAGTTAACCTGATCACCAGTTAAACTGGAACATTGGCACCCACTGTATCAGAAATAATGGAATGGCTAAAATTACTGCAAAATGTCAAACACTTAATTAAAATTAGTTTCCAGTTTTTTTTTTATTAGTATGTGTCCATTTGATGCACAACATGGACCTAACTGAGTTTTTGTTTTCTTTTGTTTGCAATAAATTTAATTTGTCATTCAGGACTGCAAGTATCCCTCAGGTAAGTTACTTTTTATCATCATAAATTTTCCATTTTCCTTTCTGACTTTTTGAATAAAAATCATTTCTTATCACTACTGCTCTAATGTAATGCATGTATATGTAAAACCTGAATCAGATCTGCAGCTGCAGCCATGCTGACTTGCAAAATATGTGGCAGGTGAATATAGTTTTTGTTGTAAATATGTTCAGAACTGTAAACATTTACAATTAAAGCTTAAAATATAAAGTTCCCATCAAATTCTATGGTGACTATATATGTGTCACATGTGTAAAATTAATATCGAAATACAAAAAAAGGTTTGCTCATAAAGTGAGAAAGGACTAATAACAATAATTGTTTATGATTATATAAAAAATACCTTTAATATTAAAGAATAAAATAAATTCATACACATTTTGAAGACACACTTGTATGAAATAACAAAGGAAATTAATATGGCTCTTTTTTTATCCATGTTGTGCATTAGAAGAGATGAGATTTTGTGGATTTATTGTTAATATTCTAGCCTCTGTTTTCTTTATTTCACCTCTTCTTTCCCTTGCTTGGATGTTGCATTTTATTTTTGGTCTGGTGTTGTTTGTATAGATTCATTTAAAAACAAAAACTTTTACCATGTTTAACTCTATTCCTACACTTTTCGACTTTCTCCTTCTGTTGGTTCTTTTGTTGTTTATTGGTCTTCCTGGGTATCTTTCTTTTTTGCCCTGTCTGTAAAGCACTTTGTAATCTCTCTTTTAAAAGGTGCTACATAAATAGAGTTCTTATTAGTAGTAGTAGTAGTAGTAGTAGTAGTAGTAGTAGTAGTAGTAGTAGTAGTAGTAGTAGTAGTAGTAGTATTACTTAGGCCTTTTAATATTTCGCTTCTGACTCTGTACATAAAATGTTATAACAGAAAGTATTTTACTCAATGTACAGCAGCTAGTGAAGTGGTTAAATCAGAATGAAACTGAATATCTTGTTTTACATTTGAACTGCAATAGCCTTAAGGAAGAAAAATAGCCAGAGGGATCCCAAACTAAGATTAATGAAGAAGAGTAAAAAAAAAAAAAAAAAAAAAAAACTGCAACACACCTAACATGTTACATCAGAGTGCCAAGACACAAGTCTTTGTTAAATGACTTTTATTTAACAGTCATTTCAACATTGTCACCTATAAAATAACATGAGTTTACAGGTTATTACAGATACACTACCTGTGTCTTAGGGACTCAGAATCTGTACTGAGTAAAGTATCTATGAAAATAAAGCCACCTCAGTCGTTTTTACTCCGCCAAGGAGGTGGAGTCATGGCGGAGTTATGTGAGGATCTGCGCTGGTTTGTCTGTTTGGCTGTCTGTTAGCAACATTACTCAAAAACGGACAAACGGATTTGGATGAAATTTTCAGGGAAGGTCAGAAATGACACAAGGACCAACTGATAAGATTTTGACAGTGATGTGGCTTATAGTCTGGATTTGTTCCAGATTTTTGTATCATTGCGAGATAGCGGTATGGCGTCACTGTAACTACGACAACAAGTGAAGGGTACATTAGCTGCCTGCTGATGATCCCGTGATTGCGATCCTACTACAAATCGACAGTTGCAGCCTTATCGGGACTTATCCATCAGAAATGATACAAGGAATAATTGATTAAATTGTGGGGGTGTTTCCGAGTCCTATCAATTCCCGCCACCTGCTACATATTTAGGTCACACAGTTCAGCATCTGTACATAACGTACACATGCATAACACATACCTGTGCTTAGCGTAAGTTAATTTTGTTTGTGGATACATCTATATTTAACGGCCACATTCTATGGTGCTGTGATTTCTACCACAAATTTTTTCAAGATTTCATCCGTCAGAAATGACACAACGACTGAGCAGCCTTGGCACAGTACTGTGCTCTCTGAGTGCTTTACTTGTTATTACTATGTACATCATATCCAGAAGGTCAGTCAGATAATGACAGAAAGGTTACTATGCCTGAGAGTGAAGGCTAAAAGAGCTAACCACAACAGTAAAGGACAAATGAAGAGCATCTATATGCGGGAGAGGAAGAAGGTCAAATCAAGAATGTGATGCAAGCATGAGAAACAATGTGATCCATCAATGCTGTATACAGTGTGTAGTGTATAGTATATTCAGTGAAGGTAGCAGGAGTGACACCAGATTTGAATGAGGCAATAATGGCCCACTAGGTTTCAGTACAAACTTGCACATATGAAAAAATGATTGAAACCTCCAGATCCACCTAAACCTATTAGTCTAGCGATGGAACAAAAGAGTAAGACATGATAAATCTTACAAAACGACAAATTTACAAGTAAAGCATCAGAATAGTGATGAATATAGTATTCATACTAACTTCTCTCAAGGTGAAAAACAGGCTAAAAAATCAGAATATAATGAGCTCATTCTCTATCTTCAGATTCATAAGTCATTTTGACATGTGAAATATGGCGTGTGCAAATGGGACTGAAACTTAATATCTGGAAAATGGCTCTAATAATTTTCTATTTCAGCTGCTGCTTTCCCCTGTCATGTTTTATCGTAGCCTTTGCACACATAGAAAAACACACAAACTAAAATCTAATCGGCATTGAAAGCAGCAAAACTTAGAAGTTCTTTTTTTTTTTCCTGTGCTGAGTCAATCATGAAATTACTTCCACAGCTTGGCATCAATCCCTTTCATCACTCATTTTACAGAGCAAACTATGAAATAGCCTCTTATTTAATTCATGATATGGCTTGAACCTTTACATAGTCTCATTTTAGTATTGGGAAGTTGCATGCACTCACCTAATGCTGGGTTTATGTATAAAAGCGCATGATTTAAGTAGTAATCCTCAATGGCTTAGGACACATAAGTGCATCATCTATGCACTTGCAATTTCTGTACATGAAATCAGTGTGCATGCACCAAAATGCACAAAAAATTAAATTGTTAGCTAGCTCATTTCCCTCTGATGCTGTTGACTTACTCTTTTTGCCCTTAGGTAAAGAATGTCTAATCTCATCTAATTCGTTCTCATCCCCTCTTTTCACTTCTCCACTCACCTTAATCCTTCCTTTGCACTCCTCACATCATCTCTCATCTCATCTCATCCCGCCATCATCTCTCATTACCTTTAACCCAGTCTTACCCATCTTCATCACCTTTATTTCCTCTCACCACCTATGTTATGCCCTCTCTTCTTATTTATTCTTCCCCTAACCTCATTAAATATTAGATTGAGATTACACTGTGTATCGTATACCTGTAATTGTACATATATGCAGTCCAGCTAACAACAAATGACAACATCACTCTATTATGACTTGAGAAGATGATTCTTCACTGAGTGTTTACAACTGCTCTCTTCTTTCCAGGCATAAAGAAAGTCCAACAACTTACCAGCAGAAGCTTGGGTAAGCATAGCAACGACAGAAGGTAACTAGAGGCCGAATGCTAAAACTTTATTTGGCAAAGCAAAGTCTCTGCATATTATGTAACTGTACAGTGTTATGATGAAGTTGTAAGATCAATCTCAATGAAATCACTGTGCTTGCTTTCTTTTACCTCTTCAGCTGAGTACACTGCACTTTCCATAGAGAATTAATGGGTAAGAGATCTTTTGCCAGCTCCAGCGGGGCAGAAGTGTACTCAAAACGCTTAAATCACTTTTTGACGGCGATCTGGATGATGCTCAGAAGCAGGTCTGGAACCTTTCAGAAGTGCTGAGATGAAAAGCTCATAGCAATAACTGCTGCCACCAAAACAGAATGCACTTGTGCTTTCACACACACTATGTCTTGAGTGTTATTCCCATACTGTTAAACATCAGAACAGCCTGTCTGAAGTAACCTGCTGCAGGTGGTGAACTAGGCCATAAGCAAGCAAAAGGGCATGAGTCCAGAGATGATATTATAGCCTCTTTTTAAAAAACTTTAATTATCACTCTGGTCAGTAGCCTTCACCACTTGCCTACACTAGCTGACACGTCCCTCTAATGCTTTTTCTCATGGGGCTCCCTGACTCAGCACGTTAAGTGTTATGGGAATATACCTTCCAGATACCAGTGGCGACTTGTGGTGATGACTGTTTGCCATCTGGCCACTTTTCATGAAAAGAAAAGGCATTCTGAACCCCTGAGCATACATGGGCCTGTTGCAGTGTCTGCACACAGCCAAGGACACTGTGACAGATGGACTGTGAAGCTAAGGGACAGTCTTTATGTTGGAAAAAAATATTGTGAGCCACCAATAGGAGACTATTAAAGAAATCGGGTCATGTAACCTGTGCAGAAATTCATTCAGGGATTGTTAAATTGAAATAAGCAGCCAGGATATGTACCATGGGATGATGGTGACATGACACAAAGGTCGACACTGGCACTGCTTGTTCTCATCTGACCAATACAGTCCCGCATGCTACAGGAGACAGTAAAGAAATCAGTGGACTGGAAAATCAATGAGCGCATCACATGACAGGAGCAGAGACGGCGACGAGGCATCATGAAACTTGTCTCCTTTATTTAATTTCCAGAACAATGAAGTCCTGCCTGCTTCCTTCTGGATTTTAACCTTTGCAGTAACCTTACTTAGTAGTAATAGGTGACCTGCTAGATGCGTGCAGTACTACACGACTCTTTACTCACAGAATCACTTGCGTTTTTACGCAGCTGCTCCTCCTCTCCTATCCCCGCGGCCGGGTCCACCACCAGCTTCTCGAAGCACGCCGAGCCGAGAGAGGAGCTCTTCTGCTGGTACATGATCAGCTGGGATACGGGCAGTTTGGGGCTACCGTGCCCCGTCAGCTCCGGTTTGCTCCCCGTGGAGCCAGAAGCTGCTCCAAGGCTCTGTAGCAGAGGCTGACCGTCGCTGCTGGTGCCAGGGACAGCGTCGCCTCCAAGGGGCTTATCTCCTTCAAAAGGCGCCGGCGTAGAGCAGAGGTTCGGCTGAGACGACGAAAATACCCGGTCCAATTGTTTCTTTTTCCTCTTAAACATCCACAACCCCGATTCCTTTTTGGTACCCTCCGCGCCCCCGGCACCGCGACGCTCCGACCCCAGTTTCGGACTGAGCCATGGCTTGGTTTTCACTTGGAAATTCTTCCACATCCTCCGCTGGTACGACAGAGACTCTTGTCCCTTGGCCGTGCTGTCATCCTTGGGTGATTTTTGCTCCATGGTGCCTGTGCAGCAGCCAGCCAGCCTGAGCTCACTCTGTGTAGTGGAGGGATGTCACAGTTGGGCTGCTGCAGCTCGGGTGCACTTCACTGATGATCAGTTTAGAGCGCCAAGAACGAGACGCACGGTGCGATGTTGAAGGGGGTATCAGTCTCCCAGCGAACCTCGTAGACTCTCCAGCCAGACAGCTCTGTCAGTTTTGATCACACTCTGCAGCACGCTTGTTAAACGGCAAGAAATGTCCTTATCTGCTGAAGATTTATCTCACTTTAAAGGTAAAGTTGGAGCTCACAAAATGACTTCTGCAAAAAAAAAAGCCTAAATATGTTTGCAAAATACGTCGCTTGGCTGTCTTTGAAGACCTGTTCTGTGCACTGTGTTTAAACAGGGGTTAGACAAACTTGCTCATTAATTGTTATATTCAAATGAAGGACGAAGAGTGCACCGCGCCTCCCTCTGGCCAACCCTGTCACTTGACTGGATAATCTGTATGCTGGTGATTGCATAACACAACCCCACAGTGCCTTGGGGAGGTGTTTATGATTCAGTTGTGGATCCCCTGTCACCCTCATCTGTGTTTATCTCTTTGTAATCTGACGTGTGTGATATGTGCTTAATGATATACACCTTTCTTTCGTCTTTTTTGAAGCCCTGACCTTGGTAAATCCAGAGCTGACAGTGAGTCAGAAACCTTAGATGTTTCACCGTCATGTTCTCTTTTGTGCCATGCGCATGTTCCTGCACTGTACCCATGTCTAGATATGTTCTTCCCACCAAATAGGTCAGGCTTCAGAGAATGTTATCACCCACGTGCAGCAGCGAGCAGGCAGCACTGAGGAGCCTCCTCTCTGTTTAGTTACCCTGTGCTGCTGCTGTGATGTGTGTAATAACTCATTACGTCTTCCCCTCTGGCCCTTGTTTCGGTGCTGGACTGTTCTGTCCCCTCGGTTAACGCTGTACCCATTCTCACATAAACAACAGCACAAAGGGAGTGAGATTGAATACACCTTTCCATCTAACTCCACTTACACACACAAGAGGTCAGAGAATGACCCTTTATCCCAAAAACTAAGTAATATACAAAAGAAAAGCAATGTTATACCTGACTGAATTGCATTCCACAAAACAGTTTAAGAGGAACTGAATGTCCAAAGCCTTGTGTGCTGCTTGGATGGACATCCATTCACGTGGTACGACCTTGGCATCACTTGTAGGAGTGATGATGCAGGTATGAGTGGTGTTGATGATGCCTTCGGTTGGGGGCGGTTTGCCTTGACCCATTAATAATGAGAGAATTTTAATCAGCTGTCAACGGTGTGTGATGATTTATAGCAACACTGACTTTTCCAGAGAAGGACCTCCTTAATCTTGCTATTTTCTCCAGACACACCTATGAGCAGCCTGGATGTGTGTCAAACATGCATTGAGTTGCAAATAGCATGCTTTGTCGTGTCTTGGGATCTCTTCACTTGGTATCTCTTTGATCCTACAAAATAAAATACCTTAATTATAACCAGCAGGCCAAACTAACTGCCCCAAACCGCACTTTCAGTTAAGTAAATGGAGATGTGAGAATGTGAGCCAAACAATTCCTTTCTGCTGCCATAGGCTTTCTATCAGGCTAGTGTGGAAAACTGATGAGTCTGCAATGAGCAGCCTTTCCTCTTAATGCCCCTGGTCCTGTTGATGAGAGACTGATCCAGAGTGTGGCCACACATGCCTGCAAACAGACAACAGATACACAGACACTCATGTGTTCTGTCACTGAACGCAACTGCATGTAACTCAGTGCTGGACTTGACTAACACTATGATAATGTGGAGGTGGCCATGGTTAAATAAAACACAATCAGTCCATACTCTTCACAGTCACAGTCAGAGAAAAGCTGTTTATTTCAAAGCTACATAATAATAATGATAATAAAAACTTACATTGTGGATTGGATGCTGAGTTCTTTTATTTTTCTGCTGCTCTTATTATCTGTGCCTGCTTCAAATAATCACATAATCTGTTTTACAGCCTCTGCCACAAGAGTCGCACAGGACAGTTCATTAGGATTAGCCAGACAGAACGGGGTAATTTGAAGTTTTAGTACTTTACTCAAATAGCTACAGAGTAGTTTTTGAAAAATTATGTATTTGTTTTTTTAGTATGAAATGTTTTAAATGAGTATGATGTTTTAACCAATGGTTTTAGCTTTACTTTATGTACAGGTGCAGCTTTTGTCATCCTTGTACAGCAGGACAGAGTACAACAGGTCCATGGCAAATACCTTTTCTTCATATCAATGTAATCAAAGGTTCACTCACTCAGGAAGTTAATTAAATGTCAGCAGTGTGCATTTGTAATGTGCATAGTAATGGGACCCTTGCAGCTGCATTTAAGCCTCTTTCAGATAAATATTTTCTGACTTTTAACAGTAATTAAAGGGGGCTCAATTGCTACACTTTCCTAGACAAATGCAATAAACCCTGGATTAATCAAACTCTTAAGTCAATAATGGAACATTAGTAGTTTAAAGCTCCAGTGAAATACAATCAAATACAATATCTGATGACAGCAAATGAAATTAAAGTTTTGAGAAAACATTTTATTTAACATTATCAAGTCACTTAAGTCACTGACTGGTAACTTTATAATTGCACTTGACAGAAGCGCATCTAGATGTGCTTTGATCTCTGCTGTCGTAAGTATTGCTTCTAAGTGCCCTGATCAGTTACCCAGCTACATTTCTGAGAGCTGCACCAATGCTCACACTTTGGTCGGCAAATATTTCTCTCTACTGAGTTAAGATGCCTCACCACATAAACAATGCATCATTCTCACATTACTGTTCATGCTGGCATGCAGGCACACTCCACTCAAGGAGACCACAGTTACTAAGTGACAACACAAACACATGACCTCAAGAGCTGGCAGAAGGAAAGCACAGAACTGTGAGTATTCTGATATGTGAGAAATTAAAATCAATGCTTAATGTATTGTTGTTAATAAAAGGGAACATATTATACTGCACAATATGGGTCTCATTATGCATGCCGAGGAATATTACTCACTGACTACTCGATATCAACAATAAAAGAATATAATACAGTTAACAAAGCAGTAAGGTAAAAAGAGCAGTTTAGACATATCAGTCTAAGTTATATATGTGATAATACCTTTGACAAAGCAATAAGGCTAAAAGCAAATTATACATATTTAGAGAAAGCTGCTTTACCAATATATGTAATTTGTTTCTTTGTAGACAAGAAGGATGTCACAGGAGTCAAAGTTACAGCCCTATCAGAGTCACACCAGGTAACTTTATTCACTTACTCTCTTTAATTTTTCAAATGTATTTCAGCCAGCAAAAGTATTACAGTATGTCATATAGTATTTTTGTATTTATTTTTCATATTCCTTGATTAAAGTGGGTCACTGATTCTGTTTGTTTTCAGAAGAGGTAGGTAAGTTCTATTTCCCCCCATTGATGGGATGGAAAAAAGGTTGGGAACCTTTCTAACGCTGCTGTGAATCACATTGATAAAATTAATCCTTAATCCACAATAGCATCAGGCAGGGTGACGCAGCATGCACAGGGACACAGAGACAATAACCCGAGGGCTTGAAAACAACATCATCTCATTCCGTCTTCATTATTACTCTGGGTGAATGAATGCTTTGTGGAATTACACTGTAAAAGGATTTTTTTTTTTTTCTCAATGTGTGTCTGTGCCTCTGGGGCATGAAAATGTTGGGATGACTTTGCATGATTTGCAGCACGCAGCCTGCACCCCTCACTTATCAGAATATCCAATAAAGAGATTTTACAATGCCCTGATTCAAAGCGGGGTTGCGTTTACTTTCTGATTCAGGCCTGATGTCTTGGACGGTCATTTGAGCAGTCAGGGTAGGACACTGGCTGTGCTGCTGGAGCAGGCGTTCAGGATCAAAGAGGAGGTGGCAGCAGGTCTGCAGTCCAGCCGTGGCTCTGTCCAAGCCGAGGCAGCTTCCCGCAAGCTTCTGGAGAATCACATACTCACCATCACACGTATTGTGAAGCAGCTCAGCACGGATATTCAGGTAGAAAAATGGGTGCATGATGAGGGTTAACGAGGAAGGTGCTGTCACATGCACGTTTCATTTTGCACTGCAATTTTTGTACTGAAGCCATGTGACCTGCTTGTTTTGTGTACCGTACCGCACATCTTATTATGTGGGTGAAGTTGTCCATCTGTGTTGATTGTCTCCCTTTCTTGTGCAAACTCTCTTCTCCTCTCCTCATCTCGTTTGATGTGCAGCACACCCACACTGGCACAGACTCATGCCCACAAACTCCCAGTTGATTTGATTACACCTGATAGAATGGTGCAGTGCCTGAACACAGCCTTCGTCACTCCTCATCATCTGCAGCTCATTGAGATTTTGTCTGTACAAGCAAGACAAAAAAAACTAACGATATGTGCACAAGATGTTTAAATATATGCTATCAAGCTTAGATTCTAACTGATACCATTCTGAAGAATTACTGGAAAGTGTATGGAAATTTGAGTTGTGAAACACATGAGTGGGTGTTTGGACTCGTCTTCGACTGAGCAGAACATCGAGCTCCACTCTGATAGCTGCCGTATTGAAGCAGGGCATCTAAATGAAGTACACAGCTCCATTAGTGCATACCAAATGGGCCATTAACATGATTAGAATCTATCATTATCCGAAATATCTCATGAATGCCTACCAGCTAATTAATTCTGCACATGAAGAAGTAAAAAGCTAAGTCGTGAAGTGAACGCTTGGCTAAATCAAATGAAAACCACATCACCCAGTCACTGTTTGCTCTCATGATAGGCCTCAGGGTAATCTCTTTGATGTTGGGTCATTGCACACATGTGAACATCATCACTGTAGGATGATCATTCATGTGTAGTGCCCTGGTATTCTGTTATTGTCATTTATTTGTTGACATGTGTATTCAATGCTGTTTATTTACTGTTTTCGCATAATCTCTGAAATTCCAATGTTCTGTATTGACCCTGAACGTCACAAGTTTTTTCCGTCATGATTGGGTTAGACAGGTGTCAATCTGATATAGTTGGCCAATGATTGTTATGTTGTGATGGACATGGGGGCCAATTGAATCGCTGCAGGGGCGGGATGAAGAGCGAAGCGCGCGCAGCGGACGGCGATGCAGAAGGAGAATGGAGGAGAAGTTACCGGTGGAAAACGAACGAGCTAGCGACCAAGCAACCTACAGCTGCCGCTCGCTGAGTGAAGAGGGACAGAGTTAAGGATCGTGGTGAGGTACCAAGGCGGTGAAGACTGTTGGACAGCCTTTGTTTTTTTGGACACTGAAGTTGAACTTTGTGGATTTTGGAAGCTGAATCCGGACTTTCTATTTTTTGGAAGCTGAAGCCAGACTTTCTATTTTTGTGTTTCCTCATGAGCTCCAACTGTGCACCAGGTCTGGTACCAGAGGACAGACTAAATCCCGGGTGATTTTGGGTTTGTAATTTCACATTGAACTGTTTATCATCCTTTTGAGGTGAATAAATGTTGCTATGTTTTATGCTAACAGACTAGTCACTGATGTTATCATGTGTTGGTAATGTGTTTAGTGCTAGAGGTAAGTTTAACTGTTTAAATGACATGAAAGTTATGCATGAGAGCTATGCCTACACTCACAGTGTGTATTTGAGAATCCGAAGGTAATTCAGTAGCTCACGCTGGTTGATCTCCTATGCCAAGGTTTATCTTTATAGAACCAAAGTATATATCAGTAGGAGGGCTACATTTCTGGGGGCTCGTCCGGGATCTTTGTTCTTTCTGTTGATATGTCAATGTGTTTATGATAAACAAAGTCAACATTTTGGGCAGCTCTCGTAACTTTCAAAATGGATGCTGTTGAGATTGAAGCATGGTGTAAGAGAAAACAGTTAGCCTTTGAAAATGCACTAGTGTTGAGCAACATTACTTCTGATGTTACGGATGATATACTGCTCAGAGCTTTAAGTCAGGTCAAAACTTTTGGAAAATCTAAAATTATTGACCGCTGTTTAGACACTGCTTCTAAGACACAGTTTGTGTTAATTTGGACTTCCACTGACTTGACAAAGCAAAACCTGCCTGACTGTGTTGGACTTCCTGGAGAAACTGGCCCTTGGCCTGTGCATGTACTTCCTGTTTCCCGACGGGAGGAAGAGTTTAAAGATAAACTACTATCCTTCTTAAAGCAGGAAGGTAAGACTGTCGCTGATGTGCGGGGGTTTCTTGAACCTTCCGCATTAGATGTCAACACAGCGCTGATCAACGCTCTTAGCTCCCTAGTGGACAAGTGTAACATTGCCCCTGTTGATACCCATGGCTACCGCAAGCTTCGTATGTTTTCTGGAGCCAAGCCTACCCCTAGTGGAGAGGAGGAGTATGATGCTTGGGCAGAGCAGACAATGCATTTGCTGGAAGAGTGGCAGTGTGGTGACACTGTGAAGAAACAGAGAATAGTGGAAAGCTTAAAAGGGCCTGCTGCAGACATTGTGAGATTCTTAAGAACGCAGAACCCTACAGCTACTTCATATGACTATATGCAAGCTTTGGAGGTCGCTTTTGGAACCACTGAAAGTGCTTCTGACCTTCTTGTGAGATTCCGACACACCTTCCAGAATGATGGTGAAAAACTTTCCAGTTATCTGCTCAGACTGGATAAATTACTGCACTGTGTGTTTAGAAAAGGTGGGGTCAAGATTTCTGAAATGGACCAGCTTCGCATCGACCAGATCGTGAAGGGTGCGTTGCCTAGTGACATGATTGCTCTACGCATCCGCATGACCCATAAGCTGCGAGCACCTCCTACTTTCAGTGAATTGTTAAAAGAAGTGAGGGAGGAGGAAGATGTGCTTCAGAGCAGAAATGATGTCAAAAGCACAGTTGTGTCTAACACTGTTTCAGTTCCCAGACCAAACCTTGATGCTAAAGGAAACTCTGAGGTGGAACAGTTAAGGAAAGACATCAGTGTTATGAAAGCTGAGATGGTGAACCTTAAAGCTGCAACAGTCAGAACTCAACTAGACACCCACAGACCACAGGCTGAAATCCCTGCTAAGGAGAAATTCAGGAGAAGTGATCAGTCACAAAGGTCTCGCCTTGACGAGGACAAACCAGTGATTTTCTGTTATAAGTGCGGAGAGGATGGACATTTCAAACGGGACTGTGATGGTGAGGAAAACCTCAAAAGAGTCAATAATCGCCTGATCAAACTAACCAAGAAAGCGGGAAACTACCGCGGGACCCAGTAAAGGAACGGCCTGGTGTCCCGGTGGTAAAGACACGTTCCACCAAGTGCATCAATACTGACAAAAAAGTGGTAGACACTATACCCGAAGGCTTAGTGGGCCCTAGCTCAGCTGTACCAGTACAGATTGAAGGCATTTATGCTAAAGCCATCCTTGACACTGGTTCTCAAGTTACTTTGTTGTACAGATCTTTCTATGACAGATACCTGGCTCATTTGCCGTTGACACCCATCAGTGCTTTGCAAATATGGGGTCTTAGCCCTGCTGATTACCCTTATGATGGCTATTTGTCACTCAGGCTGGAGTTCATGGAGGCTGATGTAGGAGTGACTGAGACCATTGATGCCCTTGTGTTGGTCTGTCCTGACCCCATTGTTAAAGGTGAAGCTTCCATCCTTGTTGGCACAAACACACCTACTGTGCGACGGCTACTCAAGAGCTGTAAAGAAAGGGGAGGGGAGAACTTTTTGAGCACAATGCATATTCACCCTGTTTTCAAGAATGTGTTTGAAAGGTTAGCTGACCTGCCACCCTCCAGTGATGATGACCACAAGAGAGGGACTGTGTGGTTCTCTCAAGCAAAACCTATTACCTTGCGCCCTGGAGGGGTAGCTAGAGTGACAGGTGTTCCGAAGTTTCAGGGAATTCCCAGTACACAAGAGATCCTTGTGGATTCACCTGATGAACCTTTGGAAGACTCAAGGTTCCCAGAACAGATCCTGGTGAGGCCAGAGCTGCAAACATCTTCTGTAGTGATGTCCAAGAGAATCACTGTGCTAGTCAGGAACGTGTCAGCCAAAGAAGTCACACTGACCAGAGGGACGCCAATTGCTCATCTTTTCCCTGTGGAGGTGATGCCTTCACATGCGGCGAGCAAGGAGACTAGAAATGAGTCCAAGGATAAAGTGACTCCATCTTCTTTCAATTTTGGAGATTCTCCTGTCTCTAAGGAATGGAAAGAGAGACTGGCAAAGAAAATGATGGAACGCAGTGAAGTTTTCTCCACTCACGAGTTTGATGTAGGATGCTGTAAAAGCACACACCACACCATTAAAACCACAGATGACAAACCATTCAGGGAGAGGTCCCGACGACTGCCACCTGCTGATGTTGAGGCATTGAGAGAGCATTTGGCGCAACTCAAGAATGCTGGAATCATTACTGAGTCTCGAAGCCCCTACGCTTCACCTATAGTGGTGGTGAGAAAAAAGAATGGTAAAATAAGGATGTGTGTGGACTTCAGGACCTTGAACAGGCGTACTGTCCCGGACCAGTACACCGTGCCAAGGGTTGAAGATGCATTGGCCTGTCTGAATGGCAGCAAGTGGTTTAGTGTGCTCGACCTACGAAGCGGTTACTACCAAGTTCCAATGAGTGAAACTGACAAGGAAAAAACTGCTTTCATTTGCCCAGTTGGCTTCTACCAATTTGAAAGGATGCCACAAGGAGTGTCAGGAGCTCCTGCAACTTTTCAGCGCATAATGGAGAAAACTGTTGGAGACATGAACTTGCTGGAAGTTTTGGTCTACCTCGATGACCTTATTGTATTCGGTGCCACACTCGAAGAGCACGAGGAGAGGCTGTTAAAGGTGCTTGACCGACTCAAAGATGAGGGTCTTAAGTTGTCGCTGGACAAATGCCAGTTTTGTCAACCTTCAGTGACATATGTTGGACATGTTATTTCCCAAAATGGTGTGTCTACAGATCCCCAAAAGACTGAAGCGGTAACCACATGGCCCAGACCAACCACAGTGACTGCTTTGCGGTCGTTTCTCGGGTTCTGTGGATACTACAGACGGTTCGTGAAGGATTATTCCAAAGTCGTTTATCCTTTGAACCAGCTGCTGTCTGGATATCCACCCGCTGCCAAAAAGTCAAAGTTGGACAGGAACAGTGACTATCTTAACCCAGCTGAGCCTTTTGGGTGTAGGTGGGACGACAAGTGTGAGGCAGCTTTTGAAATGCTGAAGCAAAGACTCACTCAAGCTCCTGTACTGGCTTTTGCAGACCCAGCGTTGCCCTATGTTCTGCACGTAGATGCCAGCCGAGAAGGTTTAGGTGGTGTGTTGTACCAAGACCAAGGTCAAGGGTTAAGACCAGTTGCTTTTGTAAGCCGTAGCTTAACTCCCTCCGAACGACATTACCCTGCTCATAAACTTGAGTTTTTGGCGTTAAAGTGGGCAGTGGTAGACAAGCTGCATGACTACCTGTATGGGGTTAGGTTTGAGGTCCGAACAGACAATAACCCGATGACTTATGTGTTGACCTCTGCTAAATTAGATGCCACAGGTCACCGCTGGCTAGCAGCATTATCAACATATGACTTCAGTCTAAAGTACAGATCTGGGGTCCAGAACATTGATGCAGACGCGCTGTCTCGTCGCCCGCACCCCACACAGACTTCAGAACTGAGATGGGACGACATCTCAGCCGCAGGCGTGAGAGCCATGTGTCAGAGTTGTGCAGTATCTAAGCAAAGAAATCCTTGTCCTACAAGAGCAATTGATCACTTAGTGCTTTCTGCGCATGCCCTTCCACAGGCTTTCTGTAATCTGTCTACACTGAGCACTAATGGAATGACTGTTCTAAGTCAGAAAGAGCTGTCGGTTGCTCAACAAGAAGACTCTGCCATTGGAGAGATATGGTCAGCTTTTCAACATGGGGATATGTCACAAGTTGACCGGACCAAACATAGAACCTGCCCTTTGCTACTGAGAGAATGGGGTCATTTCAAGTTACAACAAGGTGTCCTGTACCGAGTTACAAGTCCTCCTGGCAAATCTCATAGATCTCAGTTAGTCTTGCCTGAGAAGTACAGGAAAGTGGTGATGAAGTCGCTACACGATGACTCTGGTCATTTAGGTTTTGACAAAACCTACAGCCTGATTAAAGACCGTTTCTACTGGCCTAGGATGAAAACTGCAGTAGAAAGCTATTGCAAGACCTGTGCACGCTGCATCAAGAGGAAAACTCTACCCCGAAGAGTTGCTCCATTGTCTCATATGCACAGTGATGGTCCGCTAGATCTAGTATGCATGGATTTTTTATCCATCGAACCAGACTCAAACAACACCGAAAACGTCCTGGTTGTCACTGATCACTATACACGGTACGCCCAAGCTTTCCCAACAAAAGACCAGAAAGCGATCACCGTGGCAAAAGTTTTGGTGGAGAAGTACTTTGTTCATTATGGGTTGCCGAAGAGGATGCACAGTGATCAGGGACGTGACTTTGAGAGTCGTCTTATTCATGAGATGTTAAGTATTCTTGGCATTGATAAATCCAGAACTACTCCTTATCATCCTGAAGGAGATCCTCAGCCTGAGAGATTCAATAGGACATTATTGGACATGCTTGGGACTCTGGAGCCAAGTCAGAAGAAAGGGTGGAGTCGACACATTGCGCACCTAGTCCACGCTTATAACTGTACTCCAAACGAGGCCACTGGGTTCTCACCCTATTATCTGATGTTCGGGCGTGAGGCCCGGATGCCTGTGGATCTTTGTTTCGGAACGTCGAGTGATGGGACACAACGGGAAAACTACCTTAAGTATGTTGCTGATATGAAGAAGGAGTTGCAAGCAGCATATAACCTTGCTGAAGCAGCCGCTGCCAAGCAAAACAAAAACAACAAGCAGAGGTATGACCAAAAGATCCGTTTCACACAATTGCTGCCTGGGGACAGGGTTCTGATACGGAATTTGGGGTTGCCAGGGAAGCACAAGTTAGCTGATCGTTGGGCTTCAAATCCATACATTGTTGAGAGTCAAATGTCAAACTTGCCAGTGTTTCGGTTAAGACCAGCAGATGGAGATGGACCCACCAAAATTCTCCATCGAAATCACCTTCTGCCTCTGGGACAAACCGTGACGCTACAACCAGTCTCAGACCCTGAAACTGCACCTCCTATCAGAGCCAAGCGTAGGAGGAGAAAGAGACATTGCAAGAATATTAGACCATCAGACGATGAACAGACACCCTTAAGATCTACTGTACAGGACATGGAGAGTTCTGACTCAGAGGATGAGGAACATGGTGTATGGTTTGACGATGTTGGAAGTCTAGAGAACAAAGTGGAGAATGAGACATCTGAACCTTTCAGTCTTGACCTGGATATTCTGTGGAATGATGAGACTGAACCGCCACAGACAGTGGATACTATCATCTTGCCAGAGACAAGTGAGCATGAGAGAGACTCAGAGACTGTTGAAACTGAAAGAGACACTACAGTTCAGGCTGATGTTGAGACTCCCATGTTATCTGAGACTACTAATAGTCAAGACAGTGACTCAGGTTTGGTAGAGAACATAAGACCTCAGAGACAGACAAGGGTCCCACATCGACTGACTTATGACTTACTGGGAAACCCAACTTCAGTTGCAGTTAGTACACATGGGGTTATTCCTGTAGGGGTCAAAGGTCACACTGATACTGTGTTATTTCCTATCAAAAGATATACAAGTATGTGTTTCAAATGGATAGGTTGAAAGGAATGTTGTAACCTGTTAATGGAAATGGAGTTAAGATGATTTATGTTACTCATGTCATGAGGACATGACAGTTTTAGTGGGGGGAGAGTGTAGTGCCCTGGTATTCTGTTATTGTCATTTATTTGTTGACATGTGTATTCAATGCTGTTTATTTACTGTTTTCGCATAATCTCTGAAATTCCAATGTTCTGTATTGACCCTGAACGTCACAAGTTTTTTCCGTCATGATTGGGTTAGACAGGTGTCAATCTGATATAGTTGGCCAATGATTGTTATGTTGTGATGGACATGGGGGCCAATTGAATCGCTGCAGGGGCGGGATGAAGAGCGAAGCGCGCGCAGCGGACGGCGATGCAGAAGGAGAATGGAGGAGAAGTTACCGGTGGAAAACGAACGAGCTAGCGACCAAGCAACCTACAGCTGCCGCTCGCTGAGTGAAGAGGGACAGAGTTAAGGATCGTGGTGAGGTACCAAGGCGGTGAAGACTGTTGGACAGCCTTTGTTTTTTTGGACACTGAAGTTGAACTTTGTGGATTTTGGAAGCTGAATCCGGACTTTCTATTTTTTGGAAGCTGAAGCCAGACTTTCTATTTTTGTGTTTCCTCATGAGCTCCAACTGTGCACCAGGTCTGGTACCAGAGGACAGACTAAATCCCGGGTGATTTTGGGTTTGTAATTTCACATTGAACTGTTTATCATCCTTTTGAGGTGAATAAATGTTGCTATGTTTTATGCTAACAGACTAGTCACTGATGTTATCATGTGTTGGTAATGTGTTTAGTGCTAGAGGTAAGTTTAACTGTTTAAATGACATGAAAGTTATGCATGAGAGCTATGCCTACACTCACAGTGTGTATTTGAGAATCCGAAGGTAATTCAGTAGCTCACGCTGGTTGATCTCCTATGCCAAGGTTTATCTTTATAGAACCAAAGTATATATCAGTAGGAGGGCTACACATGCAAAAGTGATGATGATGTATTTTTGTTATTATTGCCAATATGAATGTATCTATCTCAGCAAAAGTACACAACGTAGTTTACATTCCTCAGTGTTTATTGTGACAACATTAAATAGACACAACATTGCATGATCAGTTATCATCCCTACCTTTCTGACAGGTCCTAATGACCTTTTTTCATAATTTAACATCTGTATTTTGCCTCACATTGATTTTCTAGACAAAATAGCTACAGTATTTCACACTACAATAAAAGATATTGTGAATGAGATATGCTGTCTTTGTTCCTCTGAGTAGAAACTGGAGAGACAGATCGCCCAGCGGGACTCTGTTACCTCTGGAACCACAACAGCTGTTCAAAACCTGGAGCAGAAAAACATAGCTGGCATTGGAGACCTGAGAGGAAGAGTAGCCAGGTAATCACATGAGTCTTGCTTCAAACAAATACTGAACTGCACTAAGTGCGAGAAATACAACAAAACATTATTTTGATGAATTGCACAGTTGGAGTGGCATGACATACCTTGCTGATATTCTACTTGTTTTTCTCTATGACTAGTGAAGTGAAATTGCACGGCCTGCATCCTCTCACAACTTCCAATCAGCCGTGGCATAGACAGACACATGCAATTATTTTGTTCTCACCAGAGTGAAATTTTTAGATTTAACACATTTTAGATGCTAATTAGCACTTGCTCCTTATTCTGTATCTGTTGTGATCACACTTTTTAGACTGGATTGCTAAAAATTCTAGTGTTTTCCTGTGTAACCGCCAGGGCTGAATTATTTTGAACATTCCTGGCAACCACTGGTCAATACATCTTAGGCAATGTGATCCATCATCAGACAGTAGATCAGATACGTAGCATTATTTTGTGGATATCTTGTTTCACAGCATGCCTGTTTCTGCTGTGAGAGTTAAGGGTCAGTGATGAGTGATGAGACGGTAGATTGCTTAGAAAGCTAATTTACGGTCCAATAAAAGCAGTAGAAAAAACTCAGCTACTCAGTTTAATGACCTCTTGCATGTTAGTCATAAATAATCATAAGCTAAGGGCCAGTGGTTATTGATCAACTGTATTGGTCAGTGCAGTCATTTATAGTAGCTTTGTAGTAGTCTGCAGGGAAATAACCAAAATTTCACACTTGGCATCTCAATAATTAGTTGCTGGATTGTGTTTTATCACAAACATAATATTGAAATTCACACACAGATAAGCCTGATAAGGACAAGGAGGAAGACATCTTAAATCAAGCACAGGAAGGAAGGAAGTGATACTGCAGTGCAAAATATAAGGGTCAACGCAGTTCATGGTTAACAAGCAAACTGAGCAGAGAATACATTAGAAGAAGGGTTTTGCATGTGAGAGGCTGTGAAGTATTTTATCACAGTGTATTTGTTGATAAGAATATAAAATAGATTACCTCATTTGATAGGTTATCATATTTTCCTGTCTGTTTTATCAGTAATTTGGTTAGAAATGCAAACTTGTAATCACTGAAAGCATCAAATGTTCAGTATTCAGAGTAAAGCTTCTCACTGCTTAGAATTCACCAGAGCATTCTTTTAACTTCTAATGGCTTTCCTTGAAAAGTATTGATAGGGCTAGCCGTCCGACTTTTTTTTCCATCCTGCTGCCTGATTGTATATCAGGGGAACAGTGTGTTCTTTAGTAAAGAGCTTCATCCTTGTTTTCTCCAGCTTTTTGCTCATCTCTTTCTTCACACCTTATATTAACTCCCTCCCAGTCTACCATTTGCATTCAGTGGTTTCTCACCAGCCCTATCTGCTACCCTACCTATTATCTCAGGTGTGATGCCAGCATTGCCAAGCTGAGCGCTGACATGAGCTCTGGAGAGCAGCAGGTGATTCAGCTGCAGAAGGAGGTTTCAGAGCTCAGGGCAGCTGTGGGTGTACAGCTCAAAGAGCTGGAAGTCAAGGTGAGAGACAAAGCATCCATTCAGACAAATGGGTTAGAATGACACATGAGGCAGCTACAGCACAAGAGCCAAAAGGAAAATCTTGATTCATTTTTTTAAGGTGACTACTTTCATACATGGGTGTACATATCAAAATTCTTCATCAACAACGTTTTCATTTTGTTTTGACAGGCTGCCCAAAAAGACAACTCATAACTTTGTAGACCCCTCATCTTTCCCTCCAGCTTCACCAGCCAGTTGACATTTTTTTGACATTTTCATTTGTTTTTATGTGGTTTGTCTCCGTAAACACTGGATAAGTTACTGTAAAATTGGGAATTTTGGTATTGTGTGAAGATGATGAACTCTTACTACTATGGAGCAAGTGTTCATCCAGCACCACCAGTGGTTCAAAGTTCCAAAAATGTGAACACACTGGGAGTAGCATTTAGCTCAGAGCACAAATACAAATTGGAAGACCCACAAGCAAAGCTGAAGATCCTTTTTGCTGTACTATTTTTACTTAGTCGAAAAAGTTGCATACCTAACCTAACCCTTAACCCTCTTCGCTGCTGAAAGTAGGGTCCACGATTCTGGAAATTGATTGTTGATATTTAACTTTGTAGCATATTTAGACAACTAGCATGTTCTACATTTAATGTATGCTGTCCTGTGCGCGAGCATGAGCATGCATAGGACACAAATGTGTAGAATTGTGGGGGTCAATCCAAGTCATTGTGTTTTTCTCTTTACAAAGCCAGAGCAACCAGCACCCAGTAATTTTTGCCACACACAGAATGTACAACTAGTGGACCGTGAATAGATATTCTCTGAATTTGACAAAAATTGTATTGCATCAACATCACTTACTCCACCTTTAACACACTCACATACTCAGTGCAGAGCTAGGGAATCATGAATATTCTACTCTCAAATGCAGGATTAATGATCTGTTTTGTGATTTTATTAGAGGTTAAAATTCATTCAAACACTGCATGCATGGAAGAAATAATAACCTGACAAGATAGACAGGTTTGTATTTTGCTGGCTGGCTGTTTGGTTGATGATTTAGCACTAACTGCTGCTGCTTTCTTATCAAGAAATCTCAGAGGCTCAGCCATAACCACAGTCTGAAAGAAAGAAATGAGATGTGAAATTAATTTAAATAGGGATGTCAAGGTCTTTATAAACATTTTTTTTAATTGCACTTCACTGCACTTTACAAGATCAGCATTTTTTAAAACAATACTCAAACCGTGGATTAAGACACATATATCACCTATTATAATGCTCTTCCTCACTTTGCTAAATCTTAAACTAATCACCACCGCATGCAACGCACACACACGTGCACAGACACCCACCCTCAGAGTGATTTAACCAGCACTCAGTTTTGTTTGTGGCACAGAGTGGTAAATCACTGTGATGGCAGCACATTAGCTGTGGACCAGTGGTCAAGCATGCACCATAAAAATAATTGAAAATGTGGAGAAAGTGGGTCACCACTGTAACTCCAAGTCCTGACTGGCTGCAGCAGTGGTGCAGTAGCGCAATCAGCAGAAAACCACAAAAGGTAAAGGTCAGACAGTGAAGCTGGCACCACAAACCTTCCAGCATCACATAATGGCATGTGTTTTCCCTTTTACCAGTTTGATCGTGACCTTAGGAGACAGGAGGCTTCATTGACGAGGCACTCCGAGGGCCAAAGAAGCTCCATATCTGATCTGTATAGACAAGTGAAACTGCTAGAAGACAGGTAAGGCCATTAAAGAGTCAGTGCAACCCCAACGCACCAGGATTGTTCCCTACTAATACTAACATTACATTTATTTATTTAGATTTTTTTATAAATATCTTAGTGTCCTGCTAAACAACTGTATGTTAGAAGGGTCAGATCGTTTAACTTGCAAATATGAATGTAATTTTTTGATTCCAACATAATTTTTAACAATTAAGCGTGTTGGTGTTTACCAGTGCTTTATGTTGTTTATGTTTCTTTTTTCATTCTGTCCAGACCATCATTATATATAAAAGTAGTTAATTTATTAAGTGGTAACCAAGTTTCTAATTTGGTTACCAAACATCCCCTATCAGTCCTAGCTTCCTTTATAGCTGCTCCAAGCTGAGGAATCTGAAGTCATTGCCATCTCAAATTTGTAATGCAGGATGAATAAAAAGCCTGCCAGTTTAGTGGATTTACTAGCCCAGCTGGTGAATAATATGCACAAAAATTACATAGTTTCACCAAGGGGAAACCGAAACACAGAGACATGAATGATAAATATGCTCTGTTTCCTAATGTTTTAGATCTGTATTGGAAATCAGGTCACTGATCACGTTGGAACCAAGAGAACAATAGATAAAAATAGATGAAACAATAACTCTCTCTGAGTTTCTGAAACAGATACGATAATGGCAAAAAACAAATAAAACAGCCTAGCTACTTTTATTGAATTTGTATAGTTATATATCTAATAAAAAGGTATATCCATCCACCAATCTATGGCAGGTTTAACCTTTGGAGTATCATGTTGAAACAGCTTGAACATTGTTCTATCAACCTAATATTGTTTGTCTGTTCCAAGAGGCCAAGTCATTTTTACAAGATAGACACAGCTGTTTTTGGAAATCCTCTCAATAAAGTTCAGTCTACAGAGGGGCCTCGGTAAAGCATTATTGATGTCAGTAACTCTTCGTTAAACATTCAAAGTCAGAGACATCAACCTCATTTTTAGTTCTGACCGTTTCATTTATGCCTAAGAAACATTGAGCCGCAGCTGCTGTCAGGTTTTGTTAGAGGCAGTTTTGACATTCAGGGCCTCATAAGCTGGAACAAGACAGTCGATCAAAGATGCCCTTGGTCTTTTACCAATATAATCCAATATACCCATTTGACCTTTTGTATTTGAAACCAAGTATATTTGTGAGTGTGTCATCATCCTTCTCAATTGTATCCTGCCATGTCATGTCTGTTGGCGGTTTTGTCTTGTTTGGTTCTCTTGTGAGATGCCTGCAAACACTCAGCCCACAGAATGTTGCTTTGCGAAAGCACACCTTGCATTCCTTGAAATAAACTAATCTTTATGTTGGTTGCAGGTATACACAACGCACAAAACCACTGTCAAAATAATCCAACGTGTTTGGTAATGACTTTAGACAAGCAGCACATTTACCTTAAACATTTTGTGGTTGGTGCAGACAGTCTGGTTTTGGAGTCTGATTTGTAATGCAGTCAAGCATTGACTCACAGATAAGGCTTTTACCTCACTGATTGTTTCAAGAACGCTTTATAGTGGAGGTATCAGAGGAAAGAAGGTTATGAGGTGCTGTCTATTGTGTCCTGTACTATAACACAGCCCACACAGTTTCAGTCAGTTTGTCCAAGGCTGCAGCTTCCATCTGAGACATTTTAACTCTGTTTACACATTGGGCTGTGTTAGTACTGTGAACCACATGCATCGATATAAACAGCAACCTCTTCCAATATTACAAAGGAAGGGACGTTTGTTTTGTTCTCCTAAACAAATATAGTTTTCAGAGCTACAAAAAAGATCCCAGAACCATTGCACTACAATTTTTTTCCTCATTTTTTTTTACATTTTTTGACTTTAGTGCTCAATGCTGAGGTTTGCATCAAGTCAAACACACAAAATAATACTATATAAGGAATTCTCATTTCTAGTTGCCAGAAAGTGCACTTCTGAACACTGATTTTAAACCAGCTTCAAGTAACTGAATATAAAACAGCCTTCTTTCGGAATAAATGTACAGATCTTAAATTGGTGATTTATGATTGACATTCTGTTTTGCACCAGACATTTTATTTAGTGCAAGTTGTTTATTAGACAAGGAGACGCAATAAAGCATTGGTAATAGAAACAGACAAAGCCTTTTTTTCTGATGCCAAGCTCCAAGTAAAGCCAAATAAGACCTGTATTTAATGTAAATTATATAGCAAGTATTGCTAGCTCTTAAAGCTTCAGGTTTCCGGGTAGTAGACAGTATATATGCATTCCTGAGACATTTATAATCTAATCTAATCTACAAAATGTGTTTTTGGTGTCTCGTTTCAAAGTACAGCCTGCTGCACATCTCTTTTTTTTTTCTATTCCTGGTGTCTTGGCAGGATGTCAGATGAGCTCAAGGAAGCCAAGGAGCAAACAGAAATACTGAGAAAGTGGACAGAACAACAGCTCAACAGCTCTGTCCAGATACATGCACAGGGCAGCCAGCAGCTCCGCTCACTATTAAAGGGCAAAATGGTACAGTATGTGTATGAAATATACTGTACACACACTTTATGCAAAGTTGTCCACAAAGGCAGAGTATCAGAAAAAAAAAACAAGTTCAAGTCTGGTCACATGTACAGTATGTGACCAGACTTGTGTGTGTGTGTATATATATATATATATATATATATATATATATATATATATATATATATATATATATATATATATATATATATATATATATATATATATATATATATATATATATATATATATACATTCTATAGAAAGAAACATCATTAAATGAGAAGATGTGTCCAAACTTTTGACTGGTAGCGTATGTATGTGTTCTGTATCCAGTCAGAGATAGAGTCTAGATTATCTGATCGTCTGCTTGCTCTGGAGATGCATGTGGAGCAGTTTGAGAAGCAGCAGAGTCAGACCGACCGCAGCCAGTATGACCAGCTGAAACGCTCTGAAGCCAAACTCAGTAGAAGAATGACCTCAGCGGAGAACAGCATTCATCAGGAGCTGCAGCTGCTCAAACAGGAGTACCACAGAGGTGGGTAGTTGCTGTCATCAGTGAGCAAACATGCACATGCTACATGAGCTTTACCATATACGTCAAGTAAAAAATGCACATGCAAAAACTCTTGACAATACTCACAAACAGAGACACCAAAAGAGAGAAAAAGTGATCAAAATCCAGCATAAACTGAGTAAAATTTGAGGTGCCTCACTACATGATTAATATCATTCATTTCTTTATAGGGTGTTTAATACCTCAGTTAATGACAGTGGTCAATGACTTGGTGATGACATCTTAAATTAAGCATGAGAAGTGAGCTATATTTAAATTATACTGATGTCAAAGGGCAGCAGAGCTCACGTGCACAAGAGATACGTGCCTGATTCAGAACCTTTTGTGCTCACGTGTCATGTGGTTTAAACCATAATGTGAACTATATTTGTGTATTTCTCTTGCCCCACACATTCAGCCACTCCGTGCAGCTACCACAAAGCCAGTCAAGTAAGAATACAGAGCCACTGAGCTCGCTGCTGTTCACATCCATCCCCATCTCATTTCCCAGGAAGCCTCGCACTACATCTCAAACCTACCCCACTTTCTCTATCTCAGCTCTTATTAAAGTGTAGGCATGTAGGAAAGACGCGAAACTGCCCTCAGTAAATGAGACCAGGGGTAAATTGATCTATGAATCACCACTCAGCCATCCCGATCCCACTGCTGGAGAGCCATTCATCCATTGCTCTATTTTAAGTGTAGGATGAAAAGCTAGAAGGAGATGGTATGAGACGGGAGAGGATCAATGCATAATTGATGAGTGTCGTAAATATTCGGGGTAAGACAGGCATGGATTTAGATAGAGACGGCTAAATATGTTTAATATCTCAAAGAAAGTCTGTCTTTCCACCACAATAACTGATACCTCTTAGAGCACATGCTATGTTGAATAATATTTCAGTTTTATGCACTATGTTGTTACCTACACGTCTAACTTTACCCATAAATTTGAAACAGAGATCACCAGGATTTGAGTGAGAGCAAAATCCCAGCTAAAATCAGACGATCTAGCAGAAATGCGACAGCTATATAGCAGCTCTTTTGCAAGGTTAGAGCATCAGCAGCAGCAATCACCAGAATCGTTTTCACCTCAAATCTGTGGTGACGATTTCTACGCCCTGCGTCTCTTTTGGACAGGCTTCCTGTCTGTGTGTGATGCAGTTGAATCCCTGAGGCAGATAAATGACATCAAATCCCGCCTTGACAAGGAGAAGCTTCAGAGGGATATCAGGCACATCAGCAGCAAGGTGACAGAGCTCAATGACTCGTGACATCAACTGAAGAGGAACACCTTTTTACTGTCACGCCTATCCTGAAGCAGTAGCTCGACTCAAACCCGTTTAAACCAAAATCCTGTGGGTGGTTGGCTTAATTGTTGCTTCATGAGCCGGCAGTTCTGTAGTTCATAGTTATAGATCTGCAATATAGTGCAGCTGATGCATTTTTAATATGAAAGTCAGATATTCTTATAATTTGAGGTAGAAAATCCTACTTTTGTGCAGTTTTTTAAAAAGTAAAATTGATAGTCCACTTTTTCACAACTCACTTTAAAATCTGTATTATTACCTTTCAACCGATAATTCAGTCATGATCTGTCATTTACACAATGTCTATTGCATTTGAAAATGTCACATTTTTAATCATTTTTATCTTGATTAATTGCTTTTAATTAAATAAATTGTTGAATATACATTAAATGTATAATCATGTGTGTGTGCATTCATGTATTAAATGTATATTATGGCTGATTACTTTCAATGTTTCAATGTTTCCACCGTCATGACTTTGGGATTCAAATGGGCTCACAGAGTTTCATTGTTATTTAGCAAATGATTGGTTGGATTTGTACTGCAGCACTATTACTACGCCAGTCAACCTTGTTGTTTTTTAACCATTGGTGCTGCATGAAATATTATTTGTATAGTGACATTATCTGAGAGTACATAACTGTCTTCTTGTACATTTTGTTGTTTCCTTATTCACACAATACACGATGTGCTGCTAGTAACAGAAAATGCTGCCGAAACCCGGGATCGAACCAGGGACCTTTAGATCTTCAGTCTAACGCTCTCCCAACTGAGCTATTTCGGCTTCCGTAGTAGTATCGTGTCGCGCAGCAGATTCAGGTAAGCCTAACATAGAAAAGCAGTCTGGTTTGTTTATAGACTGCAGTGTGGAGTTTGATTTATTTCGTTATTTAAATGCCCTGATAGTGTGTTATTACAATTAGAAGAAGACAAAACCGTAATTATGGTGATTTAACAACTGAATAAAGCAAGCTTGTGAAAAACAAAACTGCTTGTTGAAAGTGTTGTCTGCTGTGACAATACTTCTGAAAATCTAATTTATTCATATCGATGAATAGTATTGTAGGTATGAATGAGAAAGGAGTGATTTAACTGTTTTATTCACCAAATTTCTACACAGACCGAATCCAGGGTCAAAAACTTCTTTACTGAAATTTGTCATGTCTGGGACTAGAGTATACAAGTAGAATAAAGACTTCATGGTTTATTTTTCTCACATTTAGCGGATGTTTAGACACGGGAGTCCCAGTAGAGGGTAACGTTGGTCTGGATCGCTCAGTGAAACTGCATGTGTGATTGACAGCATTTGGATCATCGTAGTACAACTGAAATGTGAGAAAAGGTGTACTTGGCCCGTACGGGGATCGAACCCGCGACCTTGGCGTTATTAGCACCACGCTCTAACCAACTGAGCTAACCGGCCACGAAAAGAAAGCGTCATGACGTCATCAAAACATTCGAAGGACCTCATGAATGGTGCTTTTGGTAGCCATCCACAGGCTTCTGGTTATATCATGACCACTGCTCTTGGCAGAATCGGTAGTTAAACTAAATTTGTACGCTTTCTGGCACAGACCTGTTTCTTTATCACAGTCCAGGGGTTAATGAAAGGGTTTAGGTCAGGACTTGGGAAGGCCAACAGATTTATTCATTGACATTTTCCGTGTGTTTTTCTGTGCTAGACATGAGGGGAAATGTAGCTGTGTGTGCAGACCAGCATGGGTGTATTATAATATGAAAACGACCTAAAGGCCTCAGCATGCCAGGCAAGGTAAAGACTTGATTATAGTTTTTGAGATTCACATTTGTCAAGTGTCCAGAAGCAGTAGTCCAGAATCAGCAGTCCAAATTAATGCTAACGTTGCTCCATCACTGCCAACCATAAACACAAATGGAATCCGTACAGAAAAAAGATTCAATGGCCCGTACGGGGATCGAACCCGCGACCTTGGCGTTATTAGCACCACGCTCTAACCAACTGAGCTAACCGGCCGTGGAGTACTGGAGACTGTGACGTCATTCGGAATACAACTGAATCTTGCTGAACAGAAAGTAAAACTGAGTGAGCTGACGTAGAAAACAACTCCTTTTCGACGGTAAGCTTGAATCTTTTCAACCTTTGAAAACGTTTTGCTCTTCCACGTATACAAAGGAACAAACCAACATAATGAATCATGTCAATGTGATATGATAATACAGATGTATATTAGGTTGACACAGAGTCTATCTAATTTATCATCTACGTCAGTGGTTCACAAACTGGAGACAAGGCTGGCTCCACTGCAGAGACATATTGAGAGAAATATGAATTGCATTCAAATTAAGCTTTAATTAACATGGTTCATGAATGTAAAACTAGCCTAATAATAGTACTCTCAGAGTAGCTGCGTTCACGATTATGATTAAGCTTTTTAAGACAGAATAGCAGCGTGTGAGGGATGACAGTCTCTTTAAAAAAGGACGAAATCAGTGTGATTCAATCAAAGCACATGAGGATGCAATATCATTTTTTGCTCCTACAGCAGAGATATACTGAGGTGCAGCCTGATCACTATGTTCTAAAGAATGGACCTGCTAAACAAGACTAAAGAAGCACCAAAACACACACACAGGACAGCCAAGCCTATTTGTTTAGCACCTCTTTAGAATGAGACAATTCAGACTCCTTTAAATCTTGACAGGGTTTAAAGCAATGCATGTAAATAGGGATTAAATGAGAAGGTCTATATATTCAAAATTGAACCACAAATTTTCAGTGTTTTCATCATCACAGCAGAATGTGAAACACGAGGACAAGAGTGAGACCTAAATCCGTTGCAATGAGATTCATCCTGTCATATTTAGTTATTAGCAGTGTTTTTTTGTTTGTTTTTCTTCCAAATGGTTGATCATTATTATTAAATGTTGAAATGAAATGATTGGAGTTTTAGAATGTAATGATTTGAATTTTAGAATGTTTTGATTTGAATTTTAGAATGTATAAATGATAATTTCATCAACTGAAGGAGAAATACTGTCCAGATCCATTTAGCCCTATGTGATAATGTAATTTTCCTCTTTGCTACCAATCTGTCAAATGATCTAATTCATTTGGCAACTGGGTTAAATTTCACCAGCCACACCAATTCTGATTAATGCTTTTAAAACTACTTTATGCCACGGCGTTTTGTTGTTGTTGTTGTTGTTGTTGTTTTAAACAAACAGTACTTCTATTAATATTCACATATTTACAGATTTGTGATTTTGGACTATTGAAATGTGTAACTCTGCTGAATCAAACACAAGAGGAGCAGACAGACCACAGTCAGTCTAATATGATAATACAGATGTATGTTAGGTACCTAATTAATAATCTAGGCTGTTACGTTCTGTGATTTCTAGGGGTTGGCAAATTATAGACCTGGCCAATTATTCTTACTTCAATGAAGCTTTATGATGAAGTTTGTCTTACGCAGAGCTTCAACAGCAAGATTTTAAATTTTCCTGCAAATGCATATCATGTCCAAATATAATATATAAATGTATCAGTCTAATCTAATATTCAGAGATCAAAATATACAGGTCAACCCCATCTGCTATGAAAATGGTACACCTCTGCTATAACCCAATGTCTTTTTCTCACATTTTTCACAGAGCTACAGATCTTTGTGGGGCCTAAACAACACCCTCCATCAGCCACATCCTTGAATCAGGATGTCAGTGCAGTTCTCAGGGTGGGAGGTGGTCGACGATGGTGCCTCTTTCCCAGGTGTGATGCTGGGACCGTCACAGACGCCTCAAAACAGGGGCGTGTACACTATGTACCATGGGACCCGTGTTTCCAGCGCACGGCTCATCATTGCTAATGGTTTTAAACAATCGGCAGGCGGCACGCTGGGACAGGGAGTGTATGTCAGTCGTGATAAGAAAAAGGCAGATAGTTACCCAGCATTCTGTAGCCCCTCAGACCGTGTGGTTCTTGAGCTACGTGTGCGTGTTGGCCGTGTCAAATGTATTGACCAGCCCAGTCATCCTTTGAAATTAACTTGGCATGCGCATGGCTATGACACTGCCTGGTTGCCACCCAAGTTTGGCCTAGAGGAAGATTGTGTGTTTGATCCCAATAGAGTGAAGGTGGTGGGCATCGCAAACGCACCCAGCACTGCCATACAGACAGAACTGCAGCAGCTCCTGGCAAAAACACCCAAGAGTCCTGAGAGAAGCGGAGCTGGTGCTGCAGATGTGTGTTCCCTGTGTAAGAGGAAAACCCAGCAAGGCTCTCAGCACGTCAAGCAACAATGCTGGAAGTGTGGGCAAAACATCTGTATTCTCATGTCCAAGCATTTCTGTGCAGTGCAACCCTGACATGGGATTGAAGAAGAAGACGGCTAAAGAAATGGAGTGGAAATATTACACAAAGGTGCTGGAAACAGAGTGGAGGCAAAAATAAAACTGAAATTAACTGGAGTATAAATTCTCGGTAGTAAATTTGTTCAAATACTGAATACATTTTGGGGGGCTCTCTGTAGGGGATCATATTCATGAACAGAACCAACTCATAGTAAGCTGCTAAGACTACTTAAATGTTCATTTGTTATTCTACAGTACCTGTAGCTTTACACTTTCTTATCATTATTCATGCTTTGATTGTGTGCATTTACTGTCATATAAAGCTGCTGAACACAGAATTATGTAACAGAGCAAATATCAGTAAAGGACGCTGTTTAATTATAATATCGAGTGTCTTTAACTTTCTAAAGCTCCAGATTTCTGCTCTACATTTATCAGAAAAACTAAATAAGAAACACAGCTTTATATATTCATATTGTATAATTTCACAATTCAGAATGATGTAGAGTAGCAGGCAGGTATTACACAATAGATGAGAGAAGAAGATGAGAAAAAAAATGCTCATAATCAAAGTTGACGTATAGAACCAAACACTACAACTGACTTGTTTTAAGTGTTACTGGTCTAATTAATTTCCTTTTGAGTGCTGCTAAGCTGAAGATCTGCTGGCTGCAGTCTGAGGTCCAGCTGAAGATATGTTGAAAGGCTAGAACATCAAATAGCCAAAATGTTCTAGCCTTAAAAAACACGCAGAGCAATGGGAGTAACAGAATGTTTGCTACCTTTTATGTGAGACTGCTGCTGCAGAGATCATAAAGAAGGAACATTTAAACAGGTTTTTCCGGCATACTATAAATTAACTCCAGTTGACGTGGAAAGCACGGAGGGGAATTGGGTGTTTCACTTGCCTTTGCTTGCCCAAGCTTTCTGAAAGGGAAAATGACTAAATAAAACTAATTTAGGAAAAAGCAGTATGTAAGCATAATATCTTCTGATATATTTAAGTTGCTAAAGGTTGATTTTTGAGTCCCTCTTCTTCAGGACCTCAGCGGCCTCAGGATAAGTGACAGGTGCAGTACACACCTTATTGTCCTTATCGGTTGTAACTGAGCTTCAGTGGTGCATTGCGCAAAATTACAATTCACATTCTCACTAAAAACCATGTTTAACAAAATCAAGCTTGAGGTTTTGGCAGTGTTTGTGGGAGGTGGCTCTTGCCAAGATGTTGATCCAGTTTCCTAGAAGTTCATGTAGCTGACACACAATATAGTACAGTAGCTTAGATTCAAGTCTATATTGAAGGAGCAAAACAGACCATTTTTGAAAAGGGAACTTTAGCATTTCAAGCGCCAACTTGTAGAATATGATCAAAAGTTTGTGATTGCATCTATAAAGCTTGCTTGGCCCGTACGGGGATCGAACCCGCGACCTTGGCGTTATTAGCACCACGCTCTAACCAACTGAGCTAACCGGCCACGACGTCGATGCACAAAAGTCAGGTAGATCAAGGAGTCACAATGAGGCGTGTCTAAATGTGAGCTAAAGTTTTTAAAGGTGAAAGCGTTTAAAAACTGCTGAACAGAAACTGAAAGTTATTGCGACTTCAAAGAAGGAAACAACTGTTCACCCACGGTAAGGCTTACAGTTCGTTAACTTCGAATTAAAAAAACCTAAAGCGGCATATAGTACATAATGAGCAAGTGAGATTTATAATGACAAAATCAGTGGGAATGAGTGGGAACGAGTTAGCCTTAAAGTCGGTCGTTTTCTCATCTCTAGGATTAGAGCCTCCAAGTGTGTTACTGTAAAACTTGTCCTTAGTCGGTTTCTACTCAAAAATATTAACGCTCAGTCTGAGTGCTGGTAGCACGATAGACATCAAGTACTGTCGAATATGATATATTTAGGACAAATTACCTCAATGGAACTTTAGATGGTAAAAAGTGTAGCAGCTGGCTAAAGGTGAATGGTTTTGATGTGGAGGGGGGAGGTATGGGACGACACTGTTCAGCTTCTCCGAGATGTCCTTTACCTGACAAAAGGAAACATCAGTGAAGATAACCTCAGGGACATGCTGGTTCCTGTTGTCCATCTGATTTACCTGTCTCTGGGGGACATGAGGAGCAATATGGTGGACTAAAAACTTATCAGTAGAGGGCGTAGTGGGGTTAGTTTACTCACTATTATTCCTTATTGTCTCAAATTCAAATTAGAATGATATTATTAGATTTTTGAATCTAATGTTGTGCTTTGAAATTTGGATGGATGGATGGATGGATAGATAGATAGATAGATAGATAGATAGATAGATAGATAGATAGATAGATAGATAGATAGATAGATAGATAGATAGATAGATAGATAGATAGATAGATAGATAGATAGATACTTTATTAATCCCGAGGGAAATTCAAGTATTCAGCAGTTTACATACAACAACTTAAAAAAGGCAGGTTAGCAACCAGATTAACATTAACATTAAAGGTTAGTATATACTCTAAAAGACATGCTCTACAATATTACAAACAACACTTCTAATTTTAATAGCTACAGAAATACTAAATGTATTAAAAGTCAACATGCGGTGTTTACACATTTCAAGGCACTGCGATTTAAAGTGATTTCCACAGGTGGTAACAAAAAAACAGTTGTAGTAAACTACATAAGGTGCACAGACATTCTACAATCACATTGGATCAGTCTTGCTGTGATCATGACTGCGACCCCCTCCTGACCACTCAGTGATGAGTTGTACCACCTGATGGCCAGAGGGACAAAAGAGTTCTCGAGTCTGTTGGTGGAGCAGGTCAGAGACAGCAACCTGGAGCTGAACACATCCTCTGCTCCATCACAGTCCTGTGCAGAGGATGCTGAATGTTTTCCAGGTGGAGATAATCTTCTCCAGGGTCCTTCTCTCTGATGCTGAAACCAGAGAATGCTATGATTTGAATCTGAATTTTAATTTATGATAGGCTACTAAACTCATCAGTAGAGAGCATAGAGCGGTGGGTTTCTTCATTGAGTGCTCATTCTTGTTTTTGGTTTGCCACTTAATCATTACATATTTACAGCTGTGATTTTGCACAGAAGCAGGCACAAGAGAAACAGACTGACCACAGTCTAAGTTAGTGACATCACATCTGCCAACATCTATGATCCACAATCTGTATCACTGAGGTCAAAACATTTTTTTCTCCCTAATTATAGTAGGCCTAATTTTTGCAGTTCTTGATGTGGTTTGCTCGCAATCATTCTTGGATCTGTTATAACCTAAGAGCATTTTTGTTTTTCCTCACAGAGCTGCTGGTCTTCACTCTTCACCCCTTACTGAATTAGGATGTCAGTCCAGTTCTTTGGCTGGGAGGTGACCTACGACGATGACTCCCCTCGTCAGGAGCTGGGGGCCTCCCAGGCACCCAGAGATCGAGGTGTCTACACCATGTACCATGGCACCAGTGTTGCCAATGCACGCCTCATCATAGCTAATGGTTTCCAACAGTCCCAAAAAGGCATGTTAGGAAAGGGCGTGTATGTCAGCCGTGACAAGAAAAAGGCAGACCGTTATCCACTGAACAGCAACCATTCAGACCGCGTGGTCCTTGAGCTGCGTGTCCGTGTTGGCCGTGTCAAGCGCATCAACAAAGACAACCATCCTATGCAGTACACTTGGAGCGCACAGGGCTATGATACAGCTTGGGTACCCCCCAATTGTGGCATGGCGGCTGTGCCCAGCGGCCTGGAGGAGGATTGTGTGTTTGACCCCAAAAGAGTGGAGGTCGTGGGCATTGCAAGGGCAGACCACAACGTACTGACGGAGCTTCAGCAGCTTGTGGCTAAAAGTCGCCTCAGCAGAGGAAACAGTGGTGCAGGCTCTTCTGGTGGTGCTGCTGCGGATGTGTGTTCACTGTGCAAGCGAAAGAAGCAGCAGGGTTCTTCACACTACAGTCAGCCGTGTTGGGGCTGTGGGCAGAACATCTGCCCTCTTCAGGTCAAGCATGTCTGTTCAGTTAACGCTTGAGAAGGGTAAGGAGCTGACAAACTGTATGGCTGTGACACACCTGGATCAAGGTTCTTCTACAAACTATATGTGGTGCAACATGTAATAAAATAATTACTGAACACGTGTTTCAGATGTCTATATGCTGTCTACAAAGCTGTTGGCAAGTTCACCATGCTCCAATTTATGCTGCGATCACGTAATACTGTCACATTAGCATGTGTTAAGATTATAGGCAATCAAGATGACACACTCTTTATATGAGCAAAATGTCTTTATTTCATCCTGAATGTCGACATGAGTATTCTATTTTTGAAACATCTGAAACATGCAGTAGCAGTGATGAGTTAAATGAATGAACTGATTTTATTTCCTGAACGATGTAAAATCAAATAAATATGTTAAGCCAATAAAGTCACAATGATGATATCAGACCCATAATCTCATGTTTGATAAGATTTTATAATTAGTTGAAAGACCCAGGTAAGTTGAACTAGTGGTGTTTTGTCTGTAAACAAACCAGCTAATGCATGATTTCATAATGTAGTAGTAGATGCACAGTGATACAGTTGCAAAATTCAGGATGAAGAAGAGGCAAGCAGTGAATGAAACTCCAGCAATCTTTGATCTCCATTCATTTTGGCATGTTGCAAAAGGACCTGCAAAAAGATGAGAGTACATTTTTACTATCAAAGCTGCAGAAATGGTAAAAAAATAAAACCAAACAATACAACAGTAAGAAGACAAGTGTGACCATTTTTTTTTGTTGACTGTGCATGAAATTACTGTTTCTACAGAAGTCATAGATGGAAATTGGCACTTCAAGTAAATATATATTAACAAAAATGTTTCAGCCTGGTGCCAGTGTAGCGATGAGGCAGCTGTGTTGCTCACATTCATGAGTTCCTGGTCGTTTTTGGCATGCAAGTGTCTAAGGAGATACCAGCTGGCCACCTGCACCACTGTCACTGGGAACTCTTGAGAGGGAACATATACCAGCCTCTCCAGCAAACGTCTTGTTTCCCTGCAGGCAACATAACAGACATGGACAAAGGGAAAATGTGACTGTTACATAACTGGACAGCGCGTGCCTGCTTTAAAAACGTTAACAGCAATTGGATGCCGGCTGATCTGTTTGTCATCTAGCTGAAATTGTCTGGCAGAGAAGTCTCATCTGCGATTACATCGTGCTTCTGTTGGTCTGGGTTGAAACTCTGCATCCATAATTGTTCTCTGTTTTTCAAAAATATTTACCAATACATACAATTAAAGAAAGCATGTCTCTGTCACAACAGGGGCTTTTAATATTGTGATTATGCTTGGCACAGGGGAAGTTCTCGAGCATCCCTCAAGGAACTCAGCCAGGTCATGATTGGCATTTTTGTTCTCCTCAGCTCTCTGCTGAAAGTAGCACTCTAATTGAGCATCCTGGCAGGCCTGTGAGCTAGTGACAGAATGCAATTATGTAAGGACAGTAAAACTTTGCAAATTGCTTTGCAGCTCCAAAAGTACCAACATCTTGAAAAGACAAATGGAAGCTTAAATCTCAAGAATCTAATGCTTGCCTTAAATCACTTAAGATGATAAACTACACGTCAGTAGGGTAAAATTATTTGCATATCTTTGCAGAACAATCCACATGACTACAACAAGCATGCAAATTTGTACACTTCACCCTGCGATGGAAACAGGACTGAGAGAAGCACTGACCTAGCAGCCATCTTGGTCACATACTGGAGGAGGGCCTGGAAAAGGAGGGCCACTGGGGATGAGTCCAGCTTCAAAACCTCAGTAGTAGCTTCCAGCACCAGGTCCTGCCACTCATTTCCTGGGACACCCGCCTTTGAAGTTAGATCACACAGGATTCGAAATGAAACTTTTTAAAAACGAGACAAACATAAGTTTTATTTCTCTACTAAACTAGTAATACTTTCATCTGTATTGTTTGCTAACACCGTGTGGAACACCTGCCTACTACAGAATGTGTCAGTGACGACTTCTACAGATGCAGTGGTTGTGCTAAAAGATGTAATATATAAAAATAATGATAAAAATTATATTAATTTCACAGTACCTATGTTCACATAGCTTATAGCTTAGATACAGTTTGATGTCCTTTGACTAGTGGACTAAACCATATACATGCCAGTCTTGTTTGCATTTCCACTTGGCCTCAGCTGCTGCTCCTATGATTCACAGCTAAATATTCACTCATCTTTCATCTCTTCTACCTTCCTTCTGCCCACTTGACAGGGATGCAGATAGGAGCCACCTCTTGCTTTGTGTTTGCATAATAATATGCAACTCTATTATTCTCTCAAAAGAAACTACTAGTTCTAATTGGCAAAAACACTGCGTCTGGGATAAAATAAAAACAGTTCGGCTCTACTTACATAATGTAATGTCCACAATGTTATTATCTGTAGTTACAGTAATGATACAGCTGTATTGTTGGGCTATTGTACCTGTATTTTATCATCCTAAAATTTAGATTTGTGTTTATCCCAAGCACAAACTCACCATACAGGGTCCAAACGCTAACAGGGCAAGTCGGAGCAGGCTGGCTACCTGGCAGCTGTGCACGCCAAGCTGCGAGGCCAGCTGCAGACTCTGTCTGTAAGCCATGACTGCTTGAACCAGCAGGCCCTGATTACGATATACCTCAGCCAGCCACTGAGCAAAGGAAAGTAGGAGAGTGATGAGACGAGCAATGATGAGGAGGGAGAAGTGGGAGAGAAAATATGAGAAGTAAAGCAAAACGTTTGACACAAAATGCCAATCTCTGTAAGAAGATAAAATGAAGACTCAATGAAATATATGTCTAACAACAATGCAATGCAGGCTTCATTATAATATCAAAGAAAGCATCTCTCTACTTTTATACTTGCAGCAACAAATGAACTCCAAAAATATATCATTTTACCTGCACAAATATAGACTTACAGAACCTGCATGGTAAATTACTTGCTGCCGTTAGATAGATTTTTAACATGACAGGACAAGCCCATAGATGGAATGCAGAAGTACAAAGAGGAACACAAGGGTTGAATATAAGGCTATAAAAACAAAAATAAGAGTACAAGTTGTTTTCCATGCACTTATGTGTGGCATGTAAAAGGGTGAATGGAAATATTCAAACAAAGAAATGGAGACACAAATGCAAATCCTTCTGTATATGTGCATATCATTTTTGACTGCATCCTAATTCATTATTTACTGTATGTAATCTAGGTTTGTGGAGGATAGACTATGACATTGCAATATTACTAACATTTTCACTCCACACTTGTAATGTAACACTGTGGCTGTAGCTACGGTCTGCCAACATGTTCAAGGCTGTTTGTCTCCTGCTGGTAGCAGCCATTTGATGTTAAGTGCAGCAATCTGAGGTCTGGAGCAAGGTACAGAAATGGACTTCATTTTTCCACTGCCTCATACAAGCAAGCAAAAATGGCAGTGGTAAGAACAAAAAAAATAAATCCTTTTCAGGGTAAACTGTCCAACAACTCACCACCTAAGTCAATATTTTTAGGTTTTACTTTGTAATAGAGATGACCAGAGTTGGCTGTTTGTGCTACATCTGTACGTGTATGTGTAAAATGTGGCTACCACTAAAGTAATGTAGTGTGAAATTCAAACATAATACAAAGCAGTGCTACAGTATTTTAAATCATGATGTATCAACTTACATGCCATGCCCCAAGGTTGGTGGGGTTCATCATCACGGCATTGTTGAGCTGCTCCAGCACAGTGTCAGGGAGGACAGTACCACTATTAGCCATGAGGAGGCGCTGACACTGCACTTGTCTCAATGACAGCATCACTGCTGGGTGTTCAGGGGACACGTTCAGCACCTGAGACAAAAAAGAAAACATGAGGAAGACAGTTTCTTTACATTTTTTCTCATTACATGGCATTGTTTCTCAAGTGGTGTGAAATTACAAGTTTTAACCCTTTCTACACAAAAGTAATGTTGAAGATATGTGTTAAAACTGACTGTGTGTGTGTTCACATCCCACCTGTGTGCAGAGGGCCTCCGCCTGCTCCAGCTGCCCCTCCAGCATGAGACCCGTCACCGCCTGCTGTAGTACCCAGCCTTCCAGAGTCTGAGCTAGAGGACGTTCTATCTCCTCCACATTACGCACTGGAAAACAAAAAAGGTGTTAGCTATACACTCAAGCACACACACGAAACAGGACGCAAAGTGAAAGCACATCAGTGAACGCACCTTTCTCAGAAACCACTGACATGAGATTTGCTCCAGTGCTTGTCTGCGAGGGGCAGAGCCAGAAAGATAACAAGAAGTGTTTTCGGTGTGACAGGCAGCCATTAACCCGGCCCATGTAGCTGGATCATCTAGAGTAGAGAGAGGAATAAACACTCAAATCAGGGATCTCCCTCAGCCATTTTCTCAATGACATAAAAGCAGCCTTACATATGAGCTTGGTACAAATTAACTTAAAGAAGTACTTTGTGCAATCAAACAGCTAAAATCTATTCGACTCCATATCATCAAAGACTTCATTATGTGGACTAGAGATTTTATGCAAATTCCACTAAATCTAAAAATTTTTGCAAATTAATTTTCAGATACTAATGTTTACCTTCCATCCACATTTTCTGTTTTGAAGTAAAGGGTAGTAGGGAGTATTTCTGTGACATAGTTTAATGAGTTTGTTTGTGTTTGTGTGTATATCTACCAGGACAAAGGAGAACAGCTCTCTGCATGGTCTTCAGTGCATTCTTGTGCTTGTCCTCTCCAGAGTTTCTCCCACTAGCTAGCTGATTCACTCCACTGTGCAACAACGCCCTCTGCAGTCACACAAGTGAGATCATCTCTGTTTAACATGCGAGTATTGTTGCAAGGACACTAAGGTGAAAAACACATTTTCCGGCTGTTAAAATATCCAATTACTAAACGAAATGTTGATGAAGTTTACCCAAATGGACATGGATGTAGGACTGAATTACTGACAATGCGTTATCGGTAGAAGGATGGTGAGTTACAGACAGAAAATACAAGAAACAAAGAAACTATGCAAGTTAAACAGAACTATACATGTCACACTCATACCTTTCCTTGGGTCATACTGGAGAGACAGGCAACATGGCCAGCCACTGCACCACCCTATGACACACAGAAGCCAAAATTATGAACAAATTACATCACATGGTAAATGTTCAGCAGCTCAACAGCAGGAGTGGATGAGACTGCTCACTTAAATGTGTGTGACTACTAAATATCCTGGTCTCCTTCTTAGGATCCGTGTAATGTTTGTGTACATATACGCAAGCTTACATTTGCCTTTCTGGGGTAGTATTGTGGTACTACTCTGGAGAGAAGGGCCCACAGAGATGCGTTTCCAGGATTGCTGTAAATGTGACAGAAAAAAGGAAGACCTATTATGTCTATGATATATGGCGACATGGACCGGTGAAGTGTTGCACCTGGTAATAATTCAGAAAGGCAGAGGAGAATCTCATCAAAACATCGGTTGGACCTTGCTTTGATCATTCAAATAAATAAAAGACCGCACTAAGTGCAACAGTGCAGATACCAGCCTACAGTTGTGCTTTGTTCACCCTTCGTAATTTCAATAGAATATACTTTGTCAGTTAATTTTTAAACCACAGACTTACTTTACTGTTCATACATAAGTCTGTACCAATACACTAAGAGAAGCAAATACATGTCTACCCAAAACAGTCCCAAAACAATGAATAACGGTAAAACTGGTGATACAATAATACACATTTATCATACTATGTCCTATAGTTAGTGCTATCTGCCAAAAAACACATAAAGTAACAACCTGTCCTTCAGTGTCAAAAGTGCAGTTTAAAGAATAATTACATTAAAAATACTTGATCTTTTTGGAAATCAAATTCGGTTATTTTAGTGCACAGCATATCAATAAAGCACAGTCTATCCAGAGAGTATACCTGTGTACAGCTCTGGAAGCTTCTCTTTGTACGGCACTGAAGTTGCCCTGCAGAGCCAGCAAGGAGCAGGTGAGCAGACATCGCTGCTCCACAACGTTCCCAGAGGCTGAACCTTGTTTTAGCAACTCAGTCAAAGCAGCAGAAGCTAGTGTAGCATCACCGTGGACTAATCCCACAGCACACAAACACAGCAGCGACTCTGAGATTGGCTCCTTTAACATTGAGCTGTGGACACGGAGATTAGGCAGATAAATATTTTTAGTGTGAGCAAGTATAGCAAATACCACAATTTGTACTGTAGCCCAAGAAAAATATAAAAAAAAATCTAGTATCATGGTATCATCAAGTCATAACAAAGACTTTCCTTGACACAATCAAATGGTTTGGGGGAAGCTCTAGCATCTGAGGATTGGCAGTTTTCTGTCAAACAGCATTTTTTAACATGCAGGAAGCAAGCATATAATCCTATGTGATCTTTCTGCATGAATTATTTTTTCCAGTTTTTTTATTTTTAGTTTGGGCATAATAGCTTGTGAATGCAACACTGGCTACAAATTTATTAACAATAAAAAAACATCACTATCTCTTGAAATCTTATAAAAGCATTATTCGACCTTCAAATACAGCAAGTTCTCAGCAAGGTCTCAAAAGCATTGTAATGTAACAATGACATACTAGCATAAACTGAAAATAAACCACTAGTAAGGAAAATAACACATCAATCTCTAAAGACTGTTCTGGCTTGGTGGACAAGAAAGAAACAGGTTCTATCCAGACAGCACAGTGGACTCACCATTTAAACAGCAGAGTCTTGGCTGAGTCGAGGTTGCCCTGCCGATTCTGCAGCAAAGCCAAAGCTGTCAGTATGTAGGCTTTCTCCTTTTCACTGGAAGCCACAGCCAAGGCACGCTCATAGGCTACAGAACATGCAAAACAGTTTATTCCCTCTTATGTGTAACCACATCTACGCTTTCTGATTTCGGTATATTTCCAAATTCTTACCACTAATGCTTTCTGGGAAGAGACCTGCCCTGCAGTAGGCCAGAGCCAGCCCAACAAGGTCACTGAGCTCCTGCAGTGGAGTAGAATTATAAACCTGCACCGCCTCCTCCCACTGGCCAGAGGTGCTACAAAAGACACAGCGGAAAATAGAAAAAGTAATGTTTAGGGTATGCGGTAAGTACTTTAAAAGATGGTTGAAGTACATCATAATGAGACAGCAGGTTACCACAAAGCCCGGCCATAACAGCCCAGAGAAAAAGCCAGCTCTTCTGAAGAGGACGTGGACTGAAGCAGTTCAACCGCTCTGAGGAGACAAACAGAATGCAGAAGAGTGAATTTTAAACCCACATATTAAACATTATGTTCCTTACAGATTAAAGAGAAGCACATCAAACACCTTTGGTAAGCCTGCAAGGCCTGCCTCTTCAGCTGCAGATGCTCATTTAGGTAGCCCAGCATAATGAAGGCATCAGGGTCACACTGGATCCTCTCTGACAAGGAAACAAAAAACACTTTGCATGACAAAAAATCCATTAATAACACATGACAAATGACAACCAGTACATCTGTGGATATTACGTGCACACAAATAGATGCTGTACCTGTGTATTTGCTGAGTGCCACCTGAGCAGCAGAGATCGCATTCATCTGCAAAATGTTGTAGCGATACAGTTCAGAGTCTCTGTTGCTCTTATCCAGCAGGGTGGAACAAACCCAGTAGGCATAACCTTTCACTCCTTCCATCTGACAGAGAAAGATGTTAGAATGAAGCTGGAGAGAAAAGCAGGGAATCTCCAGTTTGACAAACCAAGGGCTAACATCTGCCGAATTTTCGGTTACATCATTGACTAATCACAAATTTCTTACTAGCAGCAAAAGGCTTGGAACTGAAAATGTAGCGGTGACAAAGAAAGGAGAAGCAAAGATTGTTATTATCCAACTAATAAGTGGGTATTAAAATTGCAAGTGCAGCGGTTTTTGGATGTAACGCACATGTGTGCTAAGTTCAGTGGTGTGCCTGAAAAGATCCATGGTGTCATAGCTTCCCACGTTTTCCGCTATCAGTGCCTGGTAGGAAGATAAAGGGATACAATTATAATTTATACAGACAAGGAGATTGAAAAAGCCACACTGACATACCCATACTTTGAGTCTAAACCTCATGGAGGTTTATGTGGGTATCATTAAAATAATGTAACTGCAAATATTCAAATATTCAAATTATAAAATTCAAAAAATTCAAATAATAAATTCTAAGATTCAAATAAAAACATTCTAAAATTCAAATCATAACATTCTAAAATTCGAATCATAACATTCTAAAATTCAGATCATAACATTCTAAAATTCTAATTATAACAATTTAAGATTCAAATGGTACCATTCTAAAATTCTCATAAGTGGTCATGTTTTTGAATGTATTTATGGGATTATATATGCATGTAACAAAAACAACTTGATGATCAGGCACAGTGAATAATTGCTGAACGTACATTTCCTTGACATTGGAATTAAAATCACATTGTGCTAAAATGCTATGATGGTTACCTGTCCAATCCAGCAGTTGACATAAAGTGGCTCCAAGGACTGAGCAATCTTGAAAGCCTTGTGTGCCAGCTAAGACAATAAGCACATATTTTAACAATCAAAATGTCAGTCAGCTTTGTTTAAAAACAGAAAGAATGTGTGTGGAGAGTAATCATACAAACCTCTATGTTGTCCTTCTTCAAATACAGGGTACCAAGGTTTGTCCAGGCAACAACATTCTGGGATGGAAAATAGGAAAGTGACATAAATAATCACAATATTCTCAGAATACTATTGATGATCTGAGAAAATGCGCTACACGTACATTTGGCTCAACTTGTATGGACTTGATGAGGCAATGCTGAGCCAGAGCATAGTTCTCAAGACCTAATGTGACAAAAAAGCGAAAAGAAACAACTGCATGAGTTTTTCTGACAAACATCGGTCAAAAGTAGAGATCTTATTTGGATTATTTGGAAAAAGTCGCATCTACATACACAGCAAAGATATGCACCTTCATCTGACTACTTAACACAGAGACTAACAATGCAACTATATATATATATATATATATATATATATATATATATATATATATATATATATATATATATATATATATATATATATATATATATATATATATATATACATTCTCATCAATGTTTTTATTGCTACTCATGACATTTCATTAAAAAAAGTAGCCATATTACTAATAGTAGTAGTACCCATACATGAAAAGCTACATAATTCAAACTGATAGTTGGGAATACCAAAACATTTTAATCCTACTGATGAAATAGGTAGGATGAAAGGTGATGCAAATATACAGACAGAGCTTTCCAAATTGTAGTTCTTTGTACTATGCCAGTTCCCCAGTAATTTATAAGGGCAAAGGAACTAAAACAAAATGCCAAAGGCTGGGCTACAACATATGACTAATATCTGACAACATGTATTGTTACCTTTGTTCATGGAAATCACTCCAAGGGCATTCCAGTGGCTATGGTTCCCACTGCCCATCATGACAGCCTTTTTCAAACACTGAGAAGCAAAACAAGACTCTTAAAAAGACCATTTCTGGGAACAAACATTTCCAAACCGTTGTGTGGGATTCTTTGAATTACCTGTTGGGCCTTCTCCAGTAGCAGAGACAGGGAGGTCTGGTCTCCCTCAGGTGGTTTGGTGGCCTGGCGGTAATAGTTGATTCCTAAATCATACCAAAGGCTGGGGACCTCAGGCATCAGCTTCAAAGCATGAGCATAGCACCTATGGTAGCAACATGTGCAGTTCATATTCAGTGTTCAATGTCTATGCTTGGCCAACAGTGGCAGAAATCACACCTACGGGCAACAGAAAAACAACCATGCTGCTATGTACTATTGTTACACAATGTCTACTTTGTTACAGAGTAGTGATGTAGATGTATAATTTGACAGAGTAGCAATAGTATAGACAGATACCTCTCACCAGCTTTGAGCACCTGGGACTGGTTCAACATGTGGCCCTCTGTGTTGGGGTCCAAACCAGCCAGTAAGGCAGGCACTAGAACCCGGGCTTTGTTTGGAGACACGATGCAAACTGTGGTGCAAGCATCTCCCAGCAGCTTCCACAAACAAGACAGGTCTGGTCGCAACTGTACAGCTCTGAAGAGCACAGAAATATAACACGATAAATAGATAACACTGGAGATTGTGCAATGAATTGCACATCATCAATTCATATTAAGTTTTGCAAGTTGAATAAATGTCTGGTCATTACCTGAAGAGGTTCTGTATAGCTTGCTGAATGAGGTCAATGGCTCCTCCATCTCTGCAGTCCTCCATTAAAGTTTTTGCCAGAGACAGCTGGCACTCCCCAAGACCTGAACAACAGACCATATCAATTAACTTAAATGTCACGGTTTGGGCAGTTTACACACTATTGATAGGAGTCATAAGATGCATGACATTATATCAAATGAAGTGCATGTACAGAGTACAACAAAACAAACACCTACCTTTAAGAGCAGGAACATAGTCCTGCTGTGCTGTTATCTGCAAGTACTCTGAGACTGCCTCTTTGAACTTGCCCAAAGTCTGTTTGATAGCAGCAGCCTGGTAGACACTGTAGATGGAGCAGGGCTGAAGCTGATGGGCCTTACCAAAGGCCTTCAGAGCGGCTGTGAAGCTCCGGCGGTTAAGGTAGGCCTCACCTAAACACTCCCAGCACACCCAGTCCTCAGGATCAGCTCTCAGAGCTGCCTGCAAACTAAAAACAGAAATTAAAGTTCCAATAACACTTTCACACTTAAACAATATAGACAAAGGTCATGAATTCAGTTTTCTCGTTTAAAATTCTTACTCAGATATGGCCTGTTGGTGTTCTCCAGTCTTCAGGTAGTAAAGGCCTCGTCTCATCCAGGCCCATTTAGCTGAGCCTGGAGTTGCTTTCTCTATCACTGACTGAAGTATTGATAATGCAGTGTCCATATCCTCCTGTCTCATACTAAGATCCACTGATGCAGCTCCAGACTCAGCGTCGTCATCGTCCAACTGAAAGGCTTTCTTATAGCAGCCTTGTGCACGGCCATAATCATTCGCCACATCTCGATAATAATGGCCAAGGTAGCGAAATACACAGCCAAGGTGTGGATCTAACTTTGCAGCCTGAAATGGACAAATGAAGATGATAAAGTGAGATTCCATTCGCCTCTGACAATAGAATAAGATATTGTGATGTTTTTTAAATATTGGTTGTGGAAAAGTTCAGTCTTTTAAGCCCAATGTTGGATAAAATGGGCCATCGACACTTAAGAGTTTATATTAGACAAGATTTTATCTATCTAAAACATAACATTATTATAATTCTCCTTACCTTTCATTTATTGACAAATTTTAATAATAATCCTACTAACCTTTAGCAAGTGAGTATGGGCTTTGCTCCGGTCTTTACGTGTCTCTTCTCCCATGTCCCAGTAGAGTTGTCCAAGCAAGAAATAAAACTCTCCACAGTCTGGTCTCTGCTTTGTGGCCTTCAGGAAACTACACGGCAGAAGCACAAGAATAGGTATGTCAAATGTGCGAAAGCTAATCATTGTATAGCACACAAATGGACTGTTTCACTGAAGTTTAACAGAGTATAATGCATCTGAAAAACCTCTGCTCTCCCTGGTGCTGCTGGCCTTCAGCTATGTGTATCAGTCCTCTCAGTGCAAATCCCTCAGCCAGGTTTGGGTTGGAGATCGCCAGCTCTGATGACACCTACAAAACACATAACGGAAAAAATATGTATCGATCTATCGTTGACCTAGCAAAGGACACATATTCACAACACTGCATAATCAGAAATTGAAGGGGGCACTCGGTATATATTGTACACATTGATTACAGGTTTTTGCATTTTTTGTGGAGAAAATAATAAAAGAAATTCTATTTCTGGAAATTTTCCCAGAACTTTTTCTGGATTTTTAATGGAACTGTCCTAGAATTTTATGGAACTGATTCCAATATCTTCCTGGAATTTTATAGAAAATTTCCAGGAGCTTTATGAAAATTTTCTGGCAACTTTATGGGAATTTCCCCAAAATTTTATGGAAAATTTCCAGGAATTCTATGGGAATTTCCCTGGATTTCTATAGAAATGCTTCCAAAATTTTCCGGAAAATTTCCAGGAATTTTATTGTAATTTTATAGACATTTTCCTTGAAGGTTTCCTGGAATTTTATGGGAAAGATTCTTCCACATTGTCTCAGTCTCTCCATACCATTCACTGTGACCGTGATCCAATGATGAAACGATCTACATCGGATTATGTTAAGAACACAGTGAGGAGACAGGAGGAGGCTGGAGGAGTGGGAGAGGTCCGATACACCTAAAATAAAACTGCTCAGGTGCAGGATGGGAGATCTCCACTGAGTAAGTTAAAAAGAAAAAGCAGCCCCCACATTCAGCCATGATGGTTCAAATTTTAACAGCAATCACAGTTTGGAGTAAACATGATCGACTGTGGTATTGAAATTTAAAATGCGGTCTGCTCATAGAAAACGCTGCTTACAGGAAACAGTATAGTCAATAAAAATCACTCGGTTTCAACTTTTCCAACAAATTTCTAGTCGCACACCTGTTGGAGCTGATACACTAAAGCCGAATGGCAGTGGTCAAGTGTAGCCAGTATGTGAGGTGTGTAGAGAACATCTGTAAAATGTAGTATTTACCAATAAGCAGATGTTCAGTGTTTAGTCTGTGCCCACTTTTCGACTGACATCACAAGAGCATTGGTGACAAAACAAATATATTTTCAGATGAAAATGTTTTACAAATATGAAGTCTTGTATCACTGAAAGTCAATGCAACAGAACTAGGATATGCAGCTGTTCATCAGCATGCATGGTGGATTAATAGCTGTGGCAATGCTGAACCAAAATGAGGAGGTGGGGAGACCAAATTATCTGCTGGTACGACCAACCAAAACAGTTGGTGGCACCAGTGCAACCAGTGAAAGTTAGTCTGGAGCTCTGGAATATGTTATGAAATATGTATTTGATGAAATACTGTTTTCTATGGTTACAATAAAATAAGTCTGACACTTTTAATCAGTGGGTAAGAGGTTTTCTACCTTAAGTGCCTGATTAATCTGTCCTTTGTTGAGATGTGCACGTCCTTTAAGCACTAAAAGAACTGGGTCCTTTTCAGCTTCTGAAATCTATATACAAAAACAGAAAAAACAAGCTTAGATATAACGTTTACTTTGATGTTCTGTAGATTTAAACTCCCCAGTATTTAGATTTTTACAACTGCAAAATGTCTTCACACTAAATTAAGAATGAATAGTTAAAAACTGCAAAAATATTTAATATGTAATTATATAAAAGGAAAACTCTAAAACATACTACATTCAGCATGCTGAATAAGCAGAGGATTAGTCAATTACCGAACCTGCGAAAACATCTCCAAAGCCTGCTCTGCAGCCTTCTCTCCTCCACTTCTCACTGTGGCCTCTAGCTTTAATCTCAGCAGTTTGACCCTCAGCTCCTTGTCTCCAGAAACACATATATTCAAACCTAATGGAACGAGACACGCATTTAAGTTAAGTATCTTGTTTAGGAATAAAGAGTACTGCCCTGTGAAGGCAGTGGTTAAAATCCTTGTTCTTTCACAAACCCCTTGGACTTTGTTGTGTTTAACTCCTGCTGAAGTGTGACTGGAGTCTGATGGGATCACTGATTAATTATCTGAATAACTACAGCAATAAATATCAAGTTACCTTGGGAGCATGATGTAGCGCTGTTGGAGTATCTGTGCACTTTAAACTGAGCTTCTGCCAGATTATACCATCCAGTGGTTGAGCTCATTTTCTTGAGTCCTAATATCACAGCACAAACAGATCATTGGCAGTTTCCACGGACATTCCAAATTACAGAAATCCTCATTAAATGTATGTATAAAGTCTTCAGGTTCATTTTACAGCAAGAACAGAATGCCTTATTTAATCATGTGAAAACTAACCTTGTGAGAGGTCCTTGATGGCGTCTTGATACCTCCTTTCTTGGAGTGCTTTGGTACCCAAACCCAAGTGGCCTAATCCATTGTTAGGAGTCAGATCCAGGAGTTTGGTGAAACTGCTAACTGCATCCTCATCCAAATAACCTTCAAGTGAAAATAAAACATCAATTGTAATAGCATTATAACATGTATTACTGACACACACACTTGTGTTACTAGGATATAGTTTAAAATAAACTGTCATTACATGCATTCTATGTACTGATTATTCCTGCCAATACTGTGGAGCTTAATGTTTTTTTTAATGTTTTGTATTATTATATTGTCATTAAAAAATCTTTAATATGTATATGAATGCAACATGACTTGTGATTTTGTGAACAAGACAACAGTGTCTTACCTGTTTTAAGGTAGTGACTACAAAGGACCTCAAGAGGATAACTTTGGTTGGGGTAGAGGGACAGCATGGATTGGCATGCCACTTTCATTTTGTTTTCTTCTAATGGCATCTGCAGTAAGGGCAGGTTCATGATTAACATTTTATTCATGAAAGAATTATAGGAAACAGTTCATTTCTGAGACGATGAGATAGATATGAGAGAAGATGCACTTACTTTAGAAAGACATTTAATATAGTCAGCGGAGACCTTCTTGTGCTCCTCTCCTGGTACAGGATCCATGAGAACCATGGCCTTCTCAAAAGCTGTGATTATCTAAAGGCCACAAACACAAATTTTCCTCCGTCAGTGGTACAAACTGGAGTTGAGGGCTTCCTTAAGGTAAGGCAAACCTGCTCTAAGTTCTGTCTATACTAAATGGATTAGATTTGAAGAGATTGAATCTGATGCAAAGTGTTTGTACACAAAAAAATATATAAAATTGCATTATGTTGCTGATTATAAGTCCACATTTAGAAAAGTCATACATGCTGTTGAGTTTCATTGTCCTGCTCCTCCTCATTAAGGCAGTCTGACAGGAGCTGGGTCATCTGCTGCAAAAGCTGCACTAACTCTTTCTTATCCACAGCCTCTTCCTCCTTCAGCTGAACGAGCTGCAGCCAAACCTCTGCCAACTGTTTGCACACATACAAATTTAGTCAAATATATTATATAAAACACAAACATCTGTTTTCATTAGTCGTGACCACATTCCTTTAAATTACACACCTTTGAATATTCTTTGTCAGACTGATAGATATCTGACAGCTTTTTGATCACCTCATAACATTTCTTTTTGTCTGAGCTGTGAAGGAAGAACATACTTTACAATCAATAACATCGCAAGACAAAAACTGCATTGAAACCTACAAATATCAATATGAAAGTATTCAGAATTTTAATAATGTTTTAAGAAATCTGTCCTGATAAAAATGTTTCCATATCTCACCTTGCATAGAGCTCCACAAGCTTCTGATAGATGTTAGGTAGCTCAACTTTGAAATCCCACTGATCAGTCTTTTCGTAAAGATTTGCTAGGCCCTGTAAGAAAGAATGCTTTAGTGCCGCATTAAATAATCAATTAATATAAATTATTCATTTTTCTAAGTTCTGCTCCACTCTTAAGTGGCACCCAGATGTAATTTAACTCTTCTAATTGCAGTTCAGCTCATAATTATCAGCAAAACTGATTGGTCCCAGTGTAAGATATGTAAGAGTAGTGGATGATGTTAAACACCTAAAGAGACCAGCTAATGTTTTTGTTCCTTACCTGCCAAGCCAGCAGCTGCTCAGGCTCCAGTTCCACGGCCTTTTTGTAGGCTGTCTGTGATTGATCAGGCTGCTCCAGTTCACTGGCTGCCAAGCCGATGAATACCCAGGCATTGTAATTGTTCTTCTCAAGTTTCAAAACAGTCTACAACGACATTAAAGACAGCAAGGTCAGCTATACAATACAGTCCTCCTTATTTTGGAGAAGAGATGCAACTATATGCTATCTGAATACCACATTTATCTGAGGATTTTACCTTGCAGTGTTTTAGAGCCTCTTTGAATTCCTTGTTTTTAATGGCCTCTCTGGCACTTTTCAGAGCCGCTTTTACTTCTTTATTAGACATCTTGAGGTTGTTGGGAGACAACGAAAAAAATATATTAAAAGAAATAATGTCACATAATCGCCTAACTGAAAGTAATGCTTAGCCAAAGCACCATCGATTGACGGATTTACAACCTAAGAAATGCCTGTATGAAGGAAAAATGAACTCACTGACAGTTAGAATTTAACCCACTACAAGTAAACATTATCTAACATTATACCTACCAAATAACAGTAATTTACTTGAGTTGACAGTAAACTTCAGGACTACAGCAGCTGTTAGCAGCGTTAGCTTGCTAGTGTTATACTCAATTTAGCATTAGCTCTTAGCTTGCCAGGGTTATAAACTGTGTACTTTATAATGAGAACTGGTTTCAAACCTTATGTTTTTAGTATTGAATATTTATTGAACTGGCCAAGTTTGCTTTAACCCTTGTAGATTAAGAAAATGTGTATTAAAGTTGGGTCCACCTACTGTTTACGTTGACAACTTGCACAGCCGCACCTGAGTGACACGGAACTGAAAGGGACAATACACTCAGCATTTTCAAAATAAAAGTACTTACAGCTTCAGAGAGCAGAAGGAAAAAAATTATTGCAGGTTAGAAAAACAAACAAAAACGCAAATGTAAACACTATATTTATTGATCTTTACAAAGACATTCATTTGAAAGTCCCACTGAAAAGGTGCTGCAAGCTTGTGTTGAGGTGGAGATGTGTCAAAGATGTAAGAGCAGCTGGTCAAAGTCTGACTCTGGGACATTAAAAATGATACTTTAATTTAATCTATCATTAGAGGATGGGTATTGCTCTCTGAAAATTTGTATTCTGGCATGATTTCAGTGCCTCTGCTCTCAATTTGACACAGGTCTACAGACATTAACCTCCTTGCTTGAATTTACAGAAGAAAATAAAGAATAATGACACACAAGACTGACAACTCAGTCTTAAACACAATGTCGTGAGATCATTTTTACAAGTGTATAATTGGACACCTTGTGTAATGAAAAGAAAACAAAGACTTGTCAACGTGTTGTTTTTTAAATAACCACACAATGAAAATACAGCAACACAGCTTTGTGTTTATTAAGTCAGCAAGCTGAAACATGGCTATGCTGGTTTATTTTATCTGCCAGCATATTCAAGAAAAATATCATTTGATACAATTTAGAAATTTTATTTTAATACAGCATGTATTATGTACTCCTCAAAAAAGATTTTCTCATATAACAGTGAATCAGAGTAATAAGCATTCATTATCATTTGACTTTTCACTGTGATTCTGTATTCAAATGTAATTTTACATAATGCCATGCCCACTTTAATGACCATTTAATGATCATTATGATCATACCCATGTGAAGTTGATTTTTTTCCATCAAATGCCTTGACAACAACGCTATAATACTGTTTTTTAGTTATTTTTATTTATTCCTAAAAAAAGACAGTGAAAATCTGAACTGTATAAACTTGCCAGGTGTCCCAGTTTAACCATACTCACTCAAATGTTACAGAAAATATAATGAAAAACCATAGAGCCCATCAATGACTCTCTATTGTCAAAGATGTATGAGTAAAAATAAAAATCCAAGTTTAGTCAAAGTGCGATTCCAGCTCGCTATAATAAACATCTCAAAGTTAACCATCATAATAATAAAATCCTCAAAAAGAGCCATACAGCCACTCATCAACAGCTCTCTCATTGGCTATCACGTCGTTTTGCCAATCCACATGCCACCTCAGGTTAGCAATGACATGGCTGTAGTTTTTCCCCAAACTTCTGCGCCATGCACCAAATGCTTTTTTATTGTAGATATGAACAGCTGCAGAGACTTGTGGATAGTCTACAATGCTACGCAATAGCTTGTCCAGGTGTGCCTGCACATCTGGGAATTTATGAACCACATTGTGAATTTCATCCTTGTCCAGTGTAAGGTCTGTAAAAGAGGAAAACAAATATAAAATTGCACTAGAGCTTTAAAATAATGTTTTTTTTTTTGTTTTTTGTTTTTTTTAAATAATATGAGGAGTCTAAAGCTTAGAACTCACCAAAAAGTTGAGGGGAGACACTGAGGCCGTCTGCATAGGTGATGTATTTCCACTGTTCACTTCTCAGCATGTATGTAGAAGCATTGACATTACAACCATGATATTCACTCAGGACCCAGTCTGGATGCTGCTTCTTAGAAAAAGCACTGGACTTAGACATTAGAGGAAGGAGGGAGTGGCCACTTAGACTACCCACTTGTGAAACACCAGCCATGTCTGCAAAATAAATTTTAAAAATATGTTGAATTCCTCCACATCTTAACGGCTACGACACTTTTATGCGGCCTTTCAACACACATTCTTATGACTTTTAAATCTGTATTTTTTTAATCATGTTTTCTGTCTGCCTCCTTACCCAGCACAGTGGGATAGAGATCAACCAAAGACACAAGCTGGTTGACCTGCAGACCAGACATGAGTCCAGGTCCCATGATGAGCAGGGGAACATGGGAACTGCCTTCAAACATTGACATCTTATAGAACTGACGGTGCTCCATGGCAAGCTCTCCGTGGTCAGCCGTAAAGATCACAACTGTGTTGCTGAGCAGGCCAGTCTGTCTCAGAGCTGAAATCACCTGGCCTGGTGGGACAGAGCATGTGGGAAACAGGGAGTAAGCAATAGGCTGCTACTGAACTGAATTTTAGTGGTAGTGAAAGGATAAAGCAGTGTCAAACAGGATCTCATTTCTGACAGTTGTAATAGAGAAAATACTGTAGCGGTGCTAACATGAATTAATGTGACTTTAAATGGGAGAAATTAATACAGAAAAAAAATAACTATTATAGTTCAATTTAACAGTATAACAATATCTTTTCTCTTCCTGGTGCAGAGTGTAGTGATGTAGGAAGTGAAATAAACTCTCACTTAGCGTCTTCTATATTATTATGCCTGAGCATTTACTGTTTATTTACCTTTAATTGTTCAGCGCTAAATGTTCTAACTTGCGGCCCTGAGTGGGCAACTGCTAAACTAAACTAGCTAAATATGTACTAATAAATTGATTAACTGCTGATAAACCTAAAATACTGTAGTTCCCTGCTGTTGCATGCTACTAGAATATGCATTGTTTTACAGCCAGAGTGGTACACTGGCTGTGCTACAAACACTGTGACAGAAAGTCTCTCTCTAATACTACTTTTGCTTGTATTTTTCTCCCAGCTGCTACCCATAAAAATAGTGGCTTGCGTTTTCTTTCCACAGTACATTAGTGAACCGGAGCAAAAGACAGCTTCAAATCCTTCAAAGTGAGATCAGTCTCTTAGCTCAGCTCACCCAGCATGGCGTCTGCTTCAGCACACATGGCGTAATAGAAAGCCCGAATGCTTACGACCTCCTCCTCAGTGAAAACACCACTGCAGTTTTTGGTGACAGTGGAATAATAGTCAACAGGGTGCATGGCAGCCATAGGCAACCATTTGGGAACAGTGATTAGCTCAGAAGACACCTGTGTGTGTGAAAAAGAAGGAATTAGGATTTCACAGGGATTTCAATCGAGAAACACTATAATTTTGCAACAGTCGAGGACAGAAACGCATGCCTTTTTAAGCCAGTACGGTGAGGTACGGAAGGTGGATCCTCCTGCAATGGGCCCCAGAGATTCAGTTTTATATGGGTGAGGTAAATTGAGGCCCAGATAAAGAGCGAAGGGCTGGTGTGAAGATGCAGCCGTCTGGCGGATCCACCGTGTAGCCTCATCTGTGTTTTGCCAGTCTTTCCTCATGATTTTTACAGTCGACATGTTCCCAACAAGTTCAGGAACAGGCCGGCCCTCTTGGCGCAGGAGGAACTGAACATCTCGGGTCCACGCCTCGATTCGGTTGCTGTAATTAGATGAACAAAAATAGGGAGTGGAAAGAAGCACAAGAAACAAGAAAGGTGATTCACACTGTTCTGGGAAAAACGCTGCCCACACAGACAGTCTGTTATTGTTTAATACTCATAAAATAGCTTCCTGGCAATTCTTTTGTGTATATAGGAGTATGTATATAAAATTTGTCTTTGGTTGCTGAACGAAAATAAAGGAAAGTTAATGCAGGGTTTTCTTACCTGACACTACACTCAGCTTTACAGACATGCTCAGAGAGCTCTCCGACAGGGTGTGCCTACCTGACCGAGTGACTCCCTGAGATATAATCCAGTTTGCCAATCATGTTGGTGAGATATCCACTCTTCTCTAGCAAATCCATCCATGTGGTTGTATTTTCATCTAAACACTTGAAGTTGTTCCACGACTGAGTGAGGTGAACAAACTGGCCACTCCACATTGCTAAGAAAAGAGATTAAACACTTCAAACGCAACATAAAATACCTCACCAGCTGCACTTTTAAAGAAACATTTCAAGTGCATTTCAGTGGGAAACTGCTGCTTACCTGCTCTTGAGGGGCAGCAGATTGGAGAGTTGGTGTAGGCATTTAGAAAAGTGGAACCGAGCTCCCTGAGATAGTTAATGTAGGGCAGTTGCACAACTTTGCTGCCAGGATCAAAAGACAATCGACCATCCTTTAAAAAATAAAAATAAAAAGTGAGATAAAGATCAAGATTCACAATCAAGGAAAGATTTGGACACAGTATAAAAGCATAGCTGTAGGGTGGTAAATCTGAATTGGAAAGCAAAAGTCACTGCTAATGAGGCAGTAATTATCCAGTGATAAACCACAGAAACGCCATTCATACTTACAAATGCATCACTCATCACCATCACAATGTTGGGTCTCGTCACATTTTGGCAATTACATTGACAACAAATCTGCAGAAGGAAAATTAAAGCAAACACTGACGCGTTCATGACAGCGTTTCACCTCCTGCAAGTTAGGTGATCTGCTGAGATGAAACTCAAGATCTGTCGCGATTGGATGAAAGTCATCAGAGCAGACGTGCAAGACTTTTCCTCTTTATCAACAAGAAGTCCTGGTCAGTCTCGATCCGGGTCACACTTTCAAAAATAAAAGGCTTCGTTTTTTAAATGAATCTTAAAATCAAGCTGTTCAGACTTGTATTATATCCATGGAGGGAAAATAATTCATACATATTTAGGGTTCCTTAAACCTATGTCCATTCAATACAAAAAATGAATTATAAAATGAGAGAACAAGAAAACTTGAAGACATAATCGATGCCCCTTTTTAAGTTGTAATGACAAACAGAGCACTCTAGAGGGCAGCATTTATCTAAGCATCAAAAAACACCCACACCGTGAAAATGCTGCTGAGCTGGCACCACTGCAATGATCTCAACTGTATGCTGCTGCTGCAATGAATTGTCTGAGTATCACAAATATGCATGTCTATATGTTTGTGGGCAGCTAAATATTCATTCAGGCTAATTCTGTTCAATTCATTTTCATTTATATAGCATTAGTTCAGAACATACGTCATCCTAAGTCACTTCACACAGTAAGGAGAAGACATTACAAAATTATTGAGAGAAAACCCAATAAATTTGGAGCAAACACGGCTCAAAAGCGAAGAAAAACTCCCCATTACCAGGAAAAAAACACACCAGTAGATCCAGGCTCAGCAAGGGCAGCCATCTGCCTCAACCAGGTGGGGTGAGAGTGAGGGGCAAGAGAAAATGACAGCAGAAAAAGAGAGGCAAGGTGTTCGGTGTATCATGGGAAATCCTCCAGTAGTTTAGACCTATAACAGTATAGTAGTATAGTAAAGGAAGGTTCAGGTCACATGAGCCAGCACTAACTCTAATAGTGGCATAAACTAGTACCATATGTAACAGCAAAGGGTGCCATTTTAAACTGAATTGGGTGACATGAAAGCCTTAGATTTTAAATTGTTTTACTGATTAGATTTCAATCAAATATCATCCATTTCAAACCAGATAGCACTGATCTTTGCTGATATTCCAACAATGCACCTACAGACATAAGCACTTTACAGTACGTTTTATAACTTATATGCCCACTGAGAGAGGGCTCTAAAATTATTTTACTTAATACTATGTTACCTTGTAATCAACCACACTGAATCAAAATCAAAAGTGATTTTAGTCATGTTTTTGGCAATCAACAGGTGTTTACTGAAGGCAATGCACCTGAGTTACTGAGATGTTCAACAGGTGATCTGCAGCTCATGTTAGAAACACTAGCAGCCACTGGGTGGCGTTTTGAGCCTCAGAGTTGTTTTTCTCTAACCTGGGAGTCCAGCACAATGAGAGCAGTCCTTCATGTGTGCATGGATCATTTTAATCTAACTACAAAAACAGAATATGTGAGATATGAATAAATATAGGGAGCTTTTCTGGCTTTTTTCCCCCCTTAAAGCATAGGCCTCTATTGATGTATATAGGATTTCTACATGGCCTTTGCTGCAGGCATCATGCAAAATGCAGCTCTGTTCATATTGTCAGCTATGCACGGATGTACACGTTGCAGGGACTCTGGATGTGTGACACTGTGGGAGTGGATTAGATCACAGGTGAATATGCACACAGATAAGGTATATGCCTGAACAGGGATGGAAGCTGTAGGCCTATAAAAAAAGACTCTAAGATGATATATGTTGCACGAATCGATACTATATAACATATACTACAGTGGTAACGTGTATTTTCATTTATCTGTAGCACAATCATGAAAATAATCCTCATATCATCCTTTGAATTAGAAGTCTGGATATAAGTTTCGATGACAGTGTTTTGCTAGATACATGCGTGTATTTTTAACGTAACAAATCACCTGTAATGCCTCACCCATGAAACTACGGTGGTGAAGATTTCTTTGTGTAGTTTTTCAGCTGTTTGACCATACTTGTCATCTGGCTGCGTGCCACACTTCTCTGCCTTGTTCCAGAAGGCGGAAGGAGGGGGCAGTGAAGCCCTGCGCATGCGCTGAAGGTTGTTTTTCACACAGCCTGTCGCTTAAAGTGAGCTGAGCTCCGGGGGTTTCCTTGTCTTTGACTGGAGACCAACAAGAAGAGAGGCGGACGATAACAGCATCCATTGCTGTTATTCAGCCTTCACTCATCTCAATGAACTGCTCGCAGAGAAGCCACTGATCGTGCCTCCTGCTTCTTGCAGGGCAGAGATACTGATCAGTGTCTAAAAACTGCATCCCTTTTTTTCCTATGAGATTATTTTTTCATAGACTCCTTTTTTAAATTTCCAAGGTCTCTGTAGCCTATCTCTTTCCACCATGGTGCTAGGAAAGGTAAAGAGCTTCACAGTAAGCTACGACTGTCTTAATGACAGCAATGTTCCCGTTTTCTCCAGCGGGGACTGCGTCTCAGGGAGGGTGATCATCGAAGTCACCGGAGAAATCCGTGTGAAATCTCTCAAAATCCACGCAAAAGGATTTGCAAAAGTTCGTTGGACTGAGTCGAGAAACGCTGGATCCAACACTGCCTACACGCAAAACTACACAGAAGAAGTGGAATATCTTAATCACAAAGATATTTTAATTGGACATGAGAGAGGTAAGCGCATTTGGTTTTCTTTCTCAGAAGTTTAGTAGAAACTGGCTGTGAGATGCTCTTTGGGGGAATCATTGGAAGATGCAGTTGCAGGTGGCGATAAGAAAATAACAGGCATCGTTAAAAGTTGCTGAACTTTAATATTGTGGCTTTTAATGTTTGATGGCGTAGAAATTTAAATCGGATGACATTACCTCCATACAGCTCCATCCTGGCTTGTTTGTGTCAAGGTGTCAGAATGAATGACAGCAGCTCGGGCATCTGTGCTCGAGCACATTATTAACTGCAAAATGAAGATTTTTTTCGTTTTAACACACGGGTCGACAGGGCAGGGACTTGCTGCGATGTATGTGAAGCTTGGTTGGGAAATTTCATCGCAGAACCGCATCATATTGGGTGTTTCTTTGTAGCTTTTCTTAAGTTTCCACCTATTGTTCAAAGCGGTTCAATCCTGTTCAGAAAACTGGACCGGGAGGGGGCGGGGCGATGGGCAGGTTCCGCCTCTTGCCGCTCTGTGATTGGCTGAGGTGCTCATGTGTGGCCAATGACATCATTGTCTTGCAGAGTGACAGAAAATTCTGCAACTTTTTAATTAAGAAAAACAAGCAGCAAAACAGGAGCAGCTGAGGCTGAACTGTTGCACGTATTAAAGGCTGTAAAAAGATACTTTTTGTTTCAACCGTGCTTGTATTGTTACATTTAACTCCCACGTGTGTTTTACTGGAAGGTAATATAATATTGAGGCTCATTGTGAGATGGTTGAGGCGTCTGCAGGCACAAATGGTGTTATACTGTCAATACGTGTGTGGCAGGTGAGCCAGGTTAAGCTAGCTGGCATTTTCAGGCGTCTTTCTGTTGCTAGAAATTGTAAAAATGAAGAAAAGACGGCAGTTTAGCTTAATTTTCTTCACAGCTTTTATATGGAGAACAGTGTTGCAAACAAGCGCTGCGATAACCAGTCGAGGGAAAAGGGTGCATTCCCGTGCTGGCTCGATATAAAACAATTTCAAATGAGGCTAGAATGGTAGAAAATGATCAGAGTCGGTTGCAGGGGCAGGCTCCTGTCTTTCTCCTGGCTGGTAGTAGTGACTGCGGTGTCGCACAGTGAATGCGTAATGAGAGCAGCGCGGCTGTGGGAAGCTGCTCACACCGGTTTAGGCCGGTCTCCTCCTGCTGGAGTCTGCCGTTTGACTGACAGCTCCGCACTTGTTTACCACACGGCCGCTGCTGCTGCTGCTGCTGCTAGGGGGAGGGAGTGCTGAGCTGGCAGAAGCACACCCGGCCTGCTGTCCACCCCAGCTCTACTAAATGCACTCACTATGTTGTAAATGAAAAAATAAAATTCTATTTGGATATATTTGCAACATTTTCCGGACGCGAACGTCTCCAGCCCTCCTCCTTGAAAACTAGCCACCGTCCTTTCTTTTCTCAAATAAGTGAATTCCTGTAAGATCGCCAAGAAGTATTTTATCCTATTTAACATCAGATTAGGATTTTATAGTCTCCCGACATCCCCCTTTATAGTCGTTCTATTTGCACCATATATACTTCAAAATGAGACCTCCGGGATGTTTTTTCTTTGTTCCTTTCAAAAGCACTCTCTTGCAAGCTCAGTTTCTGCCACCTCCTAACTTCTCCAAACATTCTGCTTGTCTCTCTATACATTAATTTATTCACAGATAGACATGATAGTAAAAATCGTTTATTCTCTTTTGTCTTCCCCCACCCTGTGTTTTTTTGGTATGACTTTCAGATGTCTCCGTAGAGCATTTTTCCCAGGTATGGTATACATGTGTTTGGAATATTGTCCTCCTTGTTTTTCAGACGATGACAACTCTGAGGAAGGACTCACCACTATCCATTCAGGAAGACATGAGTATGCATTCAGCCTCGAGCTTCCGCAGACGTAAGTGTCCCAATGCTGCATTTGAGATCAGATATCAATGGCGTCATTATTTGGCTGCAGCATGCATGGCTTTTTAGCAGTTATCATAACCTCTTTCTCTCTTTTCTCCTCCTTTTCTTATTTTCCATGCAGACCTCTCGCTACCTCTTTCGAAGGGAAGCATGGCAGTGTACGCTACTGGGTAAAGGCAGAACTCCACAGGCCATGGCTCCTGCCCATGAAGACCAAGAAGGAATTTACAGTCTTTGAGCACATTGACATCAACACTCCATTATTGCTGGTAAGCTCCTCTAAAGCAGCCATTATTTTTGGAATATGCCTCTCATCTTGGCAGAAGTGTTTGTACAAAGGAAATAAAACTTTAGTATGACTCATACTCAACATAGTTTTTCCTAATTATGGGCAACTCTGGATTAGAATTTGCCATTTTGATCCCTTACGTCAAGTTTCCATTTCTGTTGTGGGTGGCCTCATGTTTTCACAAATATGTCAGCAGGTTTGACATGTATAGCCTGAATTATGGAAAAATATTGAGTGTACAAATGAAGAACTAATCCATTTCTAACTATGAATAGCAACAGCAGAGAAGCCAGTTCAAAATTAACTGCCTGATCGTCCCTTTTTGAAGTGCTGGTTGCCAAAATAAAGGAAAATTCTACAGATTTTAAGTATTCCATCTGTGTTTTTTCCCTTCAGTCACCACAGGCCGGCACAAAGGACAAGACGCTTTGCTGTTGGTTCTGCACCTCAGGTCCTATTTCCCTAAGTGCCAAAATTGAAAGGAAGGGATACACCCCAGGTGAGAATAGCTATGATTGTTAACCTTGTACACACTGGTTAAATGGATAATCATTTGATATAAACGAAGAGTATCTTTAATTAACTTTCCTACAATTCTTTAGGAGAGTCGATTCAGATCTTTGCTGAGATCGAGAACTGCTCATCCCGCATGGTGGTGCCAAAGGCAGCCATCTACCAGACTCAGACCTTCTATGCCAAAGGGAAGATGAAGGAGGTCAAGCAGTTGGTGGCCAACCTGCGGGGAGAGTCTCTGTCATCAGGCAAAACTGAGACCTGGAGCGGCAAGATGCTGAAGATCCCACCTGTCTCACCCTCCATCCTGGACTGCAGCATCATCAGAGTGGAGTACTCTCTCATGGTGAGTCTTACACTCCCACGGACTCTTACTAGCATTTAGCATTAATGCTCTTTTTATTCACTTACACTCTGACTTTGTTCAGAGATTAAGGGTTTCTGCACTCATTACATTCTACACTTGTCCATATTACCACCACTAGCTAGCACCATTAGCAGCGTAGAATCCATATTTCCTAGTAAGCCGTTATCTGTCCTGGTAACGGACCTGGCTGACTCAGCTCACATCGCCAAATCTGTGCCTTGGATTTCACCAGGTGTTATCTCCACATGCAGTTAAGAGCATTAGCCCAGAATATCTGTGGCAACACCTGCCTTCAGGGTGCTTATAACCTCTTTACCCAGACAGCAGGCGAGGGCTCTACCTTGCATAAGTGACCGACCTCAAGACCCACATATTGTGAAACTACTGAATAACCTATAGAGCTCTGGCTAATGTAGTGCTGTTTTTAGAAGATTAAAAAGCTGTTGGATTTTGTGCTGAATTCTCAGCTTTTGGGCCTTTTATTAGCCCTATTCCATTATACCCTTGAATGACTTGCATAACTTTAATGACTGTGGTATTGTTCTGTCCATGCTCAGGTATATGTGGACATACCTGGGGCGATAAACCTGTCCCTGAACCTGCCCCTGGTCATCGGGACCATCCCTCTCCACCCATTTGGCTCTCGTACCTCCAGCGTCAGCAGCCAGTGCAGCATGAGCTGGCTGGGCATGGGTCTGCCTGAGAGGCCTGAGGGTAGGTTGGATCCCATTCTCATGGCTGAAGTGTATTTTTTTTTAAATACTTTATTAAATAAATACAGGATTATTAATTTCAAAGAATGCTGAAATGACATCTCATTTTCTTTTGCAGCTCCTCCAAGCTATGCAGAAATTGTGACAGAAGAGCAGAGGCAGAGCAGTCTGGATGTCCCAGCAGCCCGCGAGGAACTGGACGGACCTCTCTTTGCCTACATTCATGAGTTCCGCTTCCAACCTCCCCCTCTGTACTCTGAGGTAAGCACCAAACAACAAAGAATAAAGCATTTGTTTCAATTGTCTTTCTATCACAGAGTTAATTAAATCAGTGCTTTGTTTCCTTAAATAACCCTTTTTTTTTCCCTTTTCTCTTTCCTGATCCAGATTGATCCTAACCCAGATCATGCCAGCCGTACAGAGGAGCGCAGGCTTGACACCTGTCCATCACGCTGAGGGTCTCCCTGAAATTCCCCCGACTGTCTCGGGGAACTCAAAGGAACTTGCTCACAAGGCTCAGCTTTGATTAGTTTTCTCTGATAACAGCATTCACAAAATGCTGTTGACATCAAGAGAAAAACAAAATATCCAGTCAACCAACAAAGACTTACCCTCAGTTGGATTGGGTTGGACAAATCTGTTCCTGCCTCCCCTCAGTGAGAGAAACAGGAGTCACTGGTTTGGGGTGTCGCTTCCTTCCAGTGTCAGCTTGCTGAGGGTGGAAAATGTACAGATGAACACATATTCAGTCTGTATGGAAACCCTCTCCCCAAGTAGTGAGAGCCCTGGTGATAGTATTGACGATGACGACGAAGAATCACCGAGGCTCAGCCTGCTAAGCTCCTCTTCACCCTTGATTCTTCTGTACTCGTGGCACATAAGGACATGGCTCCTCACACAAAGGGCAGGACTAATCATGTCCAGATTTCAGCAGAATCACCTTAAGAAAATGGGATGAAGAGAAGAAAGTAACAGCAATGTTCTAACCACCATAGTCTGTATGAATGAAAGCTTTCAGCAGCGGCGGCAGTCAACAACAGAGCAAAGATTAGGTCCTCCTGTCTCATTTGGGATTTTGTTTTGCACATTTTATTCTTTACTTGACTTGTGTGGCTCTGTTTAATGCTAATTTCTTTTTTTTTTTTAAATCACTAATAGTTTGGTTTCAGCCTTGCAATGCACCAGACTTAAGACTATGAGGCTGCAGGCTTAACTTTTAAGGCTATCATCTGCCTAACTTTGAGCAACGCTGAGAACAGGATTTGATTTTTGAAAAACAAAAAAAAAGACTGAAAAGTATAAGAACAATGCACTGAATTTGTTTAAGCTGTTTAAGAATTTTCATTTGCTGATTACAACGTTTCCGCGGTGACTAATAACAACTAGACTGGACTTTTACAACAATTGCAACACACTATTCCCATCTGGAAGCTCTTTAAAACGTTGCCTCCGAAGCTTGGATCCAAGTGTGGCTTCCCTCCTCTTGAGTTCTGTTCTGTTATTCTGTTCTTGTATTCAGCTCCAGTCACAGAATAGCTTTTAGCTTTTTTTCAGTTTTGAGGTTGCTCTGGATTTGGACTAGGAGGGTTGCAGACCTGCATTTGCCACTCCAAATAGCAGCTGACCGGAAAAGTGTGTATGCACATGTGTGACAGAAGTTGGTACATTGTGGAGGGACTCACCCTAATTGCCTGCAGCCCCTCTACTCCTAATCTCAGGGCAAGCCAGGCTTGCATAACTGCCCAAAACGCACTGTCTCAGGTGGTCTTCTCACTTGCCAAACGGTTGTAAAAAAGAGAAAAAAAAATGTATTTTTTTTTTAAAAATTGCACTGTTAACAATGAGTTTTTTTTTTGTTTTTTTTTTTAAACTACCAAAACGAAAGAACAGACCTGCAGAGAAGCAAGGCAGCTTTCTGAGATGAATCACATTCCCTTTTTGTCTTGCTGCACTTGCCCACTTCATCCAACCACCAGTTAGCGTTTACTAGACCAGTGAAGCCAGAATGCTTGTTATAAAAAGAGGAATGAGACTGTTTCTGCATTAAAGAAGCAAACCCAGCACAAGTGAAAAGCTGGGGACGTTGTTAAACTTCTGTTTAAACTGGTCAGAACAAGTAGTAGTAGACTGAAATGAGTAATACATTGGTTTTCTAACTCATTAAAGATAAAAGACCAGCTGTAACAGAGGTTTGACATAGTCAAAAGAAAATAAGCAGCACTTTTTTTGATAAGAAAATAAGGAAAAAATGGCATTCAAGGGTGAAGGTCTGGAGAAAACCCATTTGGTACTAACGATGTAATAGTAAAGGATTTTTCGGTAAAGCAGTGTTGTGTAGGACGTTCATGCATTATTCAATCTTTTTCAGATAGTAACCCTCTTTTTTTTTTTTCTTAAGTTTACATTTTGAAACGTAGCTAACACAAGTTTGTATGTGATGAGTGTGTGCACGCTCCTATCAAGATTGAGCTGGCAACTAAATATACAGCTTCTGACAGTAATCGACAAACTGAAGATTATTAAAGTGATCTTATCTTAGTGGCCTTGACACAGAGAAGACCTGATCATGATTCTTCATTTTTCAGCGTCTATGCTAACTCTTGTTCTTGTTTATTATGTTTGTGAACACCTGTATGTTTAAGACCTTTCTGTGTTTATTCAAAAGGACAAAAAGGGAAGAGAAAAAAAAAGTCCTTTAAAGCAAGTGTTTTTAAAACGAAATGACATCTTGGACAGGCCTCTTGATTGTGTTATTTTTCTGAAGCTGGTGAGGGTTGGCTATTATCTTTTTTTCTGTGTATTTCTGGGCATTGATTTAGGTTGCTTTTTAATTTAACAAGCAACCTTCTTGAGGTAGTCTCCCTGACCTATCTGATCCCCCTCCAGCCTGGGGGTGGCAGCTGTTGACCAGCACCCTCCCCCCCTCCTCCCCAAGAACCTTTTAGGTATCATGGAATAGCAGACAAACCACTTCTTCTATTGTAAACTCATGTTATTTGCAGTTCTTTGTTTGGATTTTATCTTAGGGAAGCTGAATCAAGCTACTTGGTAATGAATAAGCTTACATATTTGTTTCAGGTTGGTCAATTCCACAGTCCATTTGATTGGGCCACAGAGTAGTCCAGTGTCAAAACTAAGCTAAACTCCTGACCTAATAATGGCAGGACCTGAAATGTTCAGAGATAAAGAACCTGGGAGATGGGATCTGAAACATTTTAGAAACAAAGTGCAATATTACTCACTGAATTTTCTTCATTCTCCATTTTTATGTTTTTTAAAATCTTTTTTTGTCTGTTAATCATGATGACGTATAGATATTCTATGAATATACTATGTTCGGAATGATTTAACCTATTGTCTAGTTCTTCCTTTTGATTTAAATAAACATTTTCTTCTAAATTACAGTGGACTCTGATGTGAATATTTGTGCCCAGATTGAACTCAGGGATACGGATGCACCAAAAAATCCTGCATATATCCAAAAAAATGTATTGGAATTGGTATAAATAAATTATAAATGTATTTACGATTGTTATGACAGACCATCACATTTTGATGATGTGATGTTTTTGTGACAGATTTGCAACAAAACATCTCTTCAACATAAAAGCAAACAAAGTTAAGAGGAAGCTACATAAGATTAATCATTATCCAATGCTTTACTCTGAAAGAAATCCTATTTTAAGTGGGTCATGAGAGTTTTAGAAGCACACAGGTTGGCTCTGCTGGACACAGATTATCTCTAAAAAGTAGAACAACACTGCCCCTAGAGGTGGTTCAAAAACAGCACCTAGTTTTGTAGGCAGAAAGATGAAAAACACTAAGGTCTAAACTGGTTCTGTCTCACTCTTGTCATCAGTGGCAGCATATTACCAGTTAAGTTTAAAAACACACCTTATTTATTTTTAACCCACTGTGGCATTGCAAGCTATTGCTCAGAGCAAAAACAAGAGAAAAAGATGGATTTTTCTCTTTGCTTAAGTACTGCTTAAGCGAATAATGTGACTGCTTCCTTTCAGAGTGACACAGAGTGCTAAATAATTGACCAAGGATCTGCTCACCTTGCATTTTGAGCTTATTTGACTCTACTGGTGAAATGAAATGTTAAAGTTCTTAACAGGGCATTCACCTCGTTCCTCAAATCAGGTGTGTGCTATTGATATTTTAACATACATGTGCATTTGGGATAAGCCATATTCAATGATCTAGTGTAAAAATGCAGCCATTGTAATCTTGCACCCTTCAAAAAATATTATGTACTCACAGAAGCCCTGTCCAGGAAACTCCCAGTGTTACATAGTATAAGCTGGTGGCTTCAGGCCAAATGATCCACAGCCATATAAGTGGACGTATTGCAAAACACATGATTTATTGACCCATGCTAAATGATGCATGTCCGAGGGAGGACATACTGGCCTGCTTTAGGGGAAAAGCATATGAGCATTAGGCTTACACGTGCTAACCATGTTTTTAAAATCTTTCACAATCTGAACATACAATGTTACTACACTCAGGTCTTTGTTTTCACAGTAAGGGTCACAAGTCTTTTCCACTCAAGTGTTTTTTGCACTAAAGTGGGTTGCCTCTGTACAGTTATTTTGTGTTTTTAATTAGTTGCACTGCCAAATCTAAGTTGTTCTGAAATTCTTGATTGTTTCATGCTGAGGCAAACATTTTACTTGCACAGGTTGCATCTTTCTAACTTCAAACACGGCTGCTCTCATTCTCGTAAGAGTTTGTCCACATACGACCTATTTATTATGTTGAACACTCTATTTCATGGCCAGTCAATCAATTTCACTCGTAGTGTATCGACTTACATATTACGTCAGCACGGATTTATTCTAATTGATTCTTTTTGCAAACTACAAGCACACATGCACGAATGAGCTCAGCAAATTCGATCATGCTGGATGTGAGTGAAAGCGTCTCGTAGGTCAAGCTGGAACAAAATGCACAAAATGATCTCTGAAAAAGCATGAAAGTCATTTGCAGTTGCATAACTGAACCTTGCAGTTTTTGAGATCTAAACATTCTCTGTGATGCAGGAAGCTGTAGAAAGTGCAGTCAGAAGAAATGAAGGAGCTGCTTAAAGCTAAACCTTTACCCAAAACTGGCATGTTTAATCCAAAGATACAGCTCATCAGCTTTACTGGGAGTTTTTGCAAATGATCAGTCAGAGCCAGCTTCAGTGATGACTCAGCAGCCCCGTCAGCTTTGACCAAGCACTTTAGTTTGCCTTTGTCCCATCCACTCCCACCCTCAGTTCCCCCACCGGCCTCTTTTGACTTTTGTGGACCCGGGCCTTTGTGGGTGCCTGACCCCTGTCGATTGAAAAAAAAAGGGAGGAGGGGATTATTGAGGGAGAGCGTAGATTGTGACAGTGTACATGCATGTGTGTGCAGTGGGAGTGTTGATTAGCAAGTGCTGACACTACACAGGCCTCAGCTGTTTCCTCTCACCAGCTAATCCCACTACCCAGAAGCCCCCTGTGATCCAGAGGTTCCCGGCAGCTTGGTGTGACCAGGCACGTTCAGAATGGATGTGGAGGGTTGGACTGAGGCCCCTGTACGCCTGCTTGCCAGTGCCACATCATCACTGTGACATAATAGAAATACACACACACACACACTCACATATCTCTGCAATGAGGCATGGAGAGCAACAGTGATGTGAACCCACACATTCCTTGAAACAATGGAGCAAACAGTACTACTACTGAAAAAGTTATATGGAAAAGATCCAGATTGAGGGATAGAGCTTAATAGTGTAGGATATGTGACAAATTGAAATTTCTGACTGCTGTTTTATTAAAATCAAAGAAATAGAGTAAATGTAAGTGTTTTATTGGTTCACTGGCATCACTAAATGTATCATCATACATAGGTGAGTTGCACTGATTTCTTACAACTAATACCTTTAGTGATTTGTTTTTCAGACATGTCATCTAAGCCATACTGCCTGCCCCTTAAAAGAAGCAGCTGAACCTCTGCAGCTGATAATTAACCAGAAAGTAGCTACTGTTTAGTTATCATTAACTTACATGCTTCTCTGTCAAGTCCATTTTATTGTCAACCAGTAACACAAATGACAAACTTGCCTCACAGGGTCTTGCAATCACTGCAGCATACAACAATCATTGTCTTAAGATTCCATTCGGATAAGTAAAACCTCCCCACAGCCTCTTTAATGGAAGAATACTTCTTAAAGAGCAACTTAATGTAAATAAGCGTCATCATTCTGTTCTTGTTACCTGGATGTTAATGAATGTCAGATATAATGTCGATCTTTGCATGACCATAGAAATACATTTTTAATTTCAAAATTTTAATCGCTGGACTCAAGTTGTGTCATGCTCAGTGTATGTACACTGGAAGCTTCACGTTTCTACATCACACGTGTGTTACACCATCATTACCTGCCCAAACTAGTTGTGCTGTCACAAACCATATCTGTCCATACATGTTTTTAGGTTTCCCCTTTGATGAATGTGGAAGTAACCATCTATTGTCATGATCTGCACATACATCATTCTGCACAGTGAAGCTGAAAAATCCAATTGAGGTAACAAAGATGAAAACACATTTTTATGAGTATAGGGAGACCTTACAGAATCTGGACTGATGCAGTGACTTTTAAAAAGAAATATTTAGTTCATACATTCTGTATAGAAGTACATCAGAGAACATTATGAGTCCTGAACTTTTTAACATCCCCTTTCCTTTACGCAGAACTACAGCCAGCTCTTCATTTGCTTTCATTGCTGTGCACAAAGAAAGGAACAGAGGTAGAACTGGTAGACTGCACGGACACAGAGGGGCAAAGTGATGTTCTTTCTTTTTTCTCCAAGGGCTTTTTTTCCATAATTTTTCTTGTCAGCTGGTTCATTCCAGTTTGGAACACTTCTGCATGAGGAGTCTGACAGCAGAGGCTGCTGCTTTTTCGTCCCTGAAAGCCGCACTGTTTTTTGACCTTGCCAGGAACAAGTTGTTTACCTCTGCTGAATGCGCCACATCAGACTGCTGAAAAGGAGAATAATATACAATGACACAAAGCAGGACCTACAGAACATATATGAACCTCAAGGAGACCTTTTATCTTTACATCTCGTATCTGTCAGCACTCATACTTAACCTTCTTTATGCATAAGCCTGAATTAAATGAATATCGATAACGTGCATGCATGTTGACAGCAGCTGCTGCACATAAACTGTATATGACACTTGTCAGTTTTTAGACCACTGGACTCTAAGTTAGTTCCTCCATGAAAGACAGATGTCAGATTCCTCTTCTAATCTCGGCCTCAAGTCTCCAGAGTCTGTCCTCACCCTGATGATGTGTCATGTTTTCTCTGCAGTGCATGAGTGTGCAGTTGTAGATTTTTAAAAGAAAGAGCTGGAGTTAACTGTTTCAGTTGCCTTAAAACATAGACTAAGTATAATTTATGATGATGGCGCTAATTGAAAATCCTGTTAAATGTCCTCAGCAGAGCTTTCTGGATTGTTGTGGATCCATGTTTAGCATGGAGGGGAACTTGATAGCCAGAGTGACAGTGTGCTATGTTCTCATGCCAGGACTCCCATCCCAGCCATACCAAAGTCCCAGCGTGGTCAGCATTCCACCTCTAACCATGTATTACTCACACACACGCACACTCACACTGCACTCCAGTCCACTCCACTGGCATGTTTGCAACTCTACACAGCACCACAAGTTCAAGACCTTGCTGTTACTACTGCTGGGAGAAGTCCTGCACTGTTTGCACCTCTTTTTTCTCCCACTGGAGAACTGGCAACGGCCAAAAGGCAAGTTATTAAAAGTAATGGTCTAGTTCAAGGTAGTAAAGAATATATTAGGTATCATTTAATTGTAAAAAAGAATCTAAATCTATAAAATGCACTTGTGAATCCAGCCTTAAACTGTCCGTTATAACTGAGAGTCATGCAAAACACATACAGACGAATGACATCAGTTTGATTTGTGTTATTCAGGCTGCGGAGGGATTAAATAGTCTATAACTATTTTGCTGCACAGGCAGGATGTCATCTATGCTCTTTAGCTCATACCTTCATCCCTTCCCGCAGTGCAATATTTTACATACTTTAAAAATCCTACCAGAGCCAGGCCACAAGGGGAAAGAGTCACCTAGAGTTCTTTTTTGACACATTGCATTTGGACCGATTCCTTTCTCGCTCTTCCCTTTCACGTTCCTTGCATTTGTCATCTGCAGCATTTTGTGCATCCATATTGTTTTCTTTCAAGCCTGTAGTTTCCATTTTAAGTCCCATCTCATCACTGGATATGTTTGAGAATCTATGCAGAAGCTTAAGCCACTTTGATGGCCACTGCAGCACCATACGAGACATTTCTTACCATAATCATGTCACAAAGAGTGATGGCTTTGGATACTTTATGTGACACGGACCCAAGGAGAAAAACAAAGTCAGCCTGACATTACCATCCTGCTTCTATTTTCAAAATTTACCGCACAACATAAAGCGAATTAGTGTACCGTGTAGGTCCGTGTACGGATCTGGTAATTGGATTTTCCGTTCTGAAACGGGTATTGAAAAATAAAAAACGAGTGCTTATTTGATTTTCGTTTAAAAATACGAAAATTAAAATTGAAATACAAAGCATTTTTCCTTTTCATGATCAAAAAGGGATATACGATTTTTTTTTTTAAATGCTTTGATTTTCGTTTTATATTTAGAATAACAAGAAAGTAAAATCAGTAAGAGACAGAAACGAAAAAAGGTCGTTTTTTCATTTTCTCAGACCGGAAGTGGTCATCAGCAAGTGTGGAGCCAAACGACAACAAGAATCTCAGAGGGCGGAGCCAGAGAGCAGTGATTGGTCAGACCAAAGATAGAAGACAGTGCGCTAGCGTATCTAGTCTGTGTGTATCTATGGTCTGCACGTCTGGTAGCATCTCTGGCTGCTGTTGACCTTGTTTTTGGAGTAAAACACGGTAAGAAGATAAATACTTCTAACCAGTAGCGTTATTTTGTTGTACGTTAAGTCAGCGACTTGTGAAGAGTTGTGTTTTGTCGTGTTTGAGCAGTTGGTCCGGACCCGTTAGCTAGCTAAGCGGCTAAGTTAGCTAGCAGGCTAATTAACACAGGTGGCTAACTTACCGCTGAACACCTGTGTTAGTTGCTGCCACAGCTGTCCGTCATTATTAGAATGACCTTCTCAACCTGTATTTCTCTGCTGTATATTTTAGCTGTTAAAAAAGTTATTTCACTTTAAGGTTAACTGAAACCCGTTCAGCTGCACTGAAGTTTATCATTCAGCTGGTTTGACTTAAACTGCGCTTAACATTGCGCAACATTACCTCTCTGAATCTCCATAATTTCATTAAATTCCTTGTCTCTTCCACTGCTCAAGTTCAATCCAGTATATAAAATGACATTAATAGTGAATAAACTAACAACCAGCCATTGTATTTATTTATTACTGCATGTATTTGTAGTAAAACATGAGTTGAAACATCCTACTTTTGGATCTAGAACTGCACAAGCTGTTCATTTTCAGTCACCTGATGAGTTAAACTCCCCTTTTTATGTGAGGTTGAAGCAGAAAGTCTGAGTTAACAAAGAAAGTGCTTTATAATTTGCGATACCTGTTATCTCTGACTGAGGCTTTAGTTTTTGTTGAGCTGATTTACATGTAGAAACTTTGTTCAGGAAAATTTCTCAGTAGCTCAGAGGACAGGCTGCTTTTTACTCAACCTTGTAAGAGAATGTCTGTCAATGCTTTCAGCAGAATTTAGAAACCCAACACTTCCTAAACAGATATTTTGAGGCTGTGAGGTTGAACGTTTGAGAGTAGATCAGTGTGTTTCTTTGTGATCTTTCTGTTTCTAGGTGGAAGCTGAATTAGTGAGGATGACTCCTGCTCCTGTCATCTCTAAGCTCCTCACACATCTTTACCTGCACATGAGGAAAATCACTCCTGTAGAATGCAGGTATGTTTGTCATTATTATAAATAGCTGTTGGCTGGTGACCTGTCAGAAACCCATCATACAGAGTCAGCCAAAATAATGTTTACACACATCAGGAAAAGAAAAACTTGCATAAATATTTCAATACCAAATTTCTTCAGACATCACGAGATTAATAAAAGTTATCTTTGGCCTCTACAATTACAAGAGGTGCTCAAAGTGGTGGCCACTGGCTTCCAGACATTTCTGTTGTGTTGTAGACATCACTTGTTGATGCTCCATTCATGAGGGTAATTCCATCTGTTGGGAAAACTTCGTACAACAGGACACAGAGTTATCATGATTTGATCAAACTTAGAAAGAGGAATCTATATGTGTAGAAGTACTTATACAAATGAAATATTTATAAAAGTTTTTCTTTTCCTGACGTGTGTACATTATTTTGGCTGACTCTGAACTTAATGAGAACAAAACTGTCATTTAATTGTTGCTCTTAAAACTTCTTTAGTGAAAACCGGCTGGTGTTCTGCTTTGAAACAAACTGCTGTTGAGGTCTGTGTTTTTAGGTTTAACCCCACAGTTTCTGAATGAACTGATAGTTTTTTTTTTTTTCCTGATCAATGTGGACGTTATAATTGATGGTAACATTTACTGATCATATAATCAGCATGACAATATAACAGTATAACATTCTGACCACCTGACTAATACTGTGTTGGTCCCTCTATGCTGCTAAAACTCCTCTGACCCAGTGGTTCATCAGAACCTCTGGGGATGTCCTGTGGATTCTGTGGATCCTGTGGGTTGCAGGGTGGGTCCTACCTAGACCAGGCTGAACCTGGACCATCCCACAGATGCTCAATCAGATCTGGATGTGGAGAGTGTGGAACCCAGGTGAACAGCTTAGCTCTGTCGTGTTCCTCGGACCACTCCTGTAGTAGCAGTTTTAGTTTGTCCTGCTGAGGGTGGCAGCTGGCATCAAGGACTGCTGTTGCCATGGAGACTAGGGGGTTGTTTGTCCTGCAGTGTTTAGGTGGTGGTACATGTCAAACATCCACATGAACGTCAAGGTTTCCCAGCAGAATGTTGCATTAGAACAAGATGATGGATGTTGTTCTCTTCAGCTGTCAGTGGTCAGAATGTTGTGGCTGATTGGTGGATCTGTCTGCCTTTACTCTGACATCCAGAGTTATACAAAAGTGTAGTATGTGTGCAGTGCAGAAGAGATTTACTTTTTTGTATGCATTTTTTTTTTTAAGGGAGAGCATTTTTTTAGCCACCTGAATGAAGATCTAATCTTTCCCTTCAAAGGATAGTTAATAATTACTACGGCTTCCATAGTGGTCCCATCAGAGAAAATCATATCCATATACAGATTTTTATTAATTCCAGGGCTGGTTCAGTAAAGATTATAATAATAACTACATCAGATAATTCTTGGTCGCAGTTGGAATTTTGCAGCCTGAGAGATGGTTGAGAAGGTTTGCAGTTCTTGTTTTAGCAGTATGTTATAATAGAAGATCTTTATTGTCATTGTACATGAAATTATCTGCAAACCAGCAAAGTGCATCAGTCTGAGGTATCTAAAAGTAAATAAGTAAAGTAAAATGCTTCTAAAGCCAATAATAAACAGAATATTTTGAGGGAATATTCTAAAAAGGAAAGAAAAGCTCCATTCTCACTCCTCTCAGGATAAACTGTCATTAAAATTGACCTTAAATTTAGCTTCAACACGAGATAAAAATATTTACTTTCATTACTGATGTTGTCAAGTTTTAATAAAGTTCATGCTACTTTTATAAAATGATGAAAGTGAATAAATTGTATTTCTGTGATCTGTATTTGATTTCTGTCTTTTCTCCTGTCATCCAGATGTTCAGAGGGAGATGATGCCACATCTGGTCCAGCTGATGGAAGGTCTTGAAGTTCTCTGACTGGCCTGGACTGGCCTGGTCTCACTGGATTTAAGGTTCAGATGCTCAGTAACAAACTCCACCAATGTGCTAACAGGGAAGCTTTAGGTTTATTAAATGTTGCTATGAAGGTTTCGCTGTTTTTCTTTGTGAATGCAATGTGCTCCAACTGAAACTTGAATTAGAACTTAGAAGTAAATCCTTCCATCTGAAAGGATTTAGTTGCATTAATAACCTCATAACATTCTAATTTTTATTCCAGTCTTGGTTGAAAATAGAATCTCTGTATTGATTCAGGTAAAGACTGAACTTCACAGCATGTTGAAGCAAAACAACCAGATGAAAACTGTGATGGTGTTGGATTGTCAGACCGTAATGTTGCAGCTCAAAGCAGCTTTTCTATCTCAGTTCATTCTGACATTCGGCTATGAATCAACACAGCAGATGGTGATCCATGCTGTGGAAGTCTCACATCTCCTGATTTAATGGAGCTGCTTTGCACTTTTTACACTGTTTATTCACCAACACTTTATTTAATAAAAGTCCCATCTAGTTTTCATGAGGAATGTGATGTTTAAATTTCTCTGTGAATAACTGCAGTCTAATGCAACAGCTGGAATTGTAACATCTGTCCTGATGTTGATCATGAAGTATTGATCAGAATACTTATGGTTAGCAGTCATCCCTGAAGTTTTACATTAAAATCTTTACTTGTGTTGTGAACTTTGGTAAGAAGCAGAAATGTTAGCGTTGCCATGGATACATGAGTGTTAAATTCTGTCCATGTTTCCATTTTGGGAAATGCAGTCCGGTTCCAGAATGTGGAGGAATTTAGTCTCACAATCACAGACAACAAATATTATCTGAAAGTCGGGTTATTGTTGTTTATCAGCACAATACAAAAAAGATTAATGTTAGAAATATTCCAGTTAAGACTCTAGAATATCATGATTTATGTAAATTTACCTCAATAATATGAATTGAAGATTGTACAGTGATATTATGTAAGTTTAGCTGATTAAAGTTTATGACTCTGCACTAAAATATTATTTAAATTGACATCATTATTATAATATTTAGGGTCAGACCCTACAGTATTGAGAGTAAGAAATCAAATATTCTATAAAATGTAAATACACTGAACTCATTTGGATATATTTAAGTGAGACTCTACAATATTATTTAACACAAATCTATCTAAATCAAAATTTTTATAATTTTCACGCCAAACATTTACTGGACTGATTTCAATATTAAAATCACTCCTTTCTAATCCTCTGCTGTACGTTCAAACCTGAGGCCTTAAATAGAAACACACAAGTATCTGATTGAAGGAACTTCTGCAGAGTCCTGGTTCCAGAACATGATAATAGAATTATAGACAAACTTTAACAAAAGCTGCCTGAGAGTTTACAGGTTTTTATGTTAGATTTCTTCAGTAATTTAATGAGAGTTATCAGCAAAAATCAAGCGTTCATTTGATGAACTTCATTTCCTAAAACATCCAGAATTGGAGCTCATATCTTTGGCAGCTGTAAAGTTTCTGCTCCTTCAAAGTTCACAACACAATGAATGAATTCCTAAACACACTCAATGCTGGAGAGTGTTTGATGCTGAAGCAGTGAGCAGTTTTTCTGTTTCTTCTCTGGAGATGCACAATGAGGGACGTCTGCAGCGACTAAGAAAGAGTCTGACCACATCCTTACACGAGGAAAAAGACTTTATTGAAGACTACAATGAGAAAAACTATCAGACAGCAGACCGCTGCATTCAAGGTGAGCTCTGAACATTTGATCTGGAACAGGAATTCAATAACGGCAGCATGAGCTTCATTTCAGTCTGTAGCTGCTGAATTCATGGATGAATCATCTGGTACTAGAGAGGAAGACCATCAAACATCCACGTCAGCTGATGGAGGTCCAAGAGTCTCACCAAACAAACAACCTACAGAGTGAAGACCTTGAATCTGATTGGACGGCCTCCTATTCAGCCACATGTGTGAACAAATGCCTCTAAGTTGATTTGTTTTCTAAAATAAATCTAGTTTGAGTCCTAATCTATGCCTGTGTTTGCTTCTTTACACCACTGTTAACAGTTTAGGCTGTTAGATTGTTCCAGATAAGACAAGTACAAGATACTTCAGAGCCGTTCTACCACGAGCCTGACAGGAAGAACTCCAACAGCTACTGAATGTTCCTGTGGTCCCCTCAAGGCTACAGGAGGAGCCCTACGAGGACGAGCCGGTCCACCTGATGGTGGCCAGTCGCTGTGGTTCAAAGCCAACACTGACTATGTGGACTTCTACTGGACCACATGGAGGCCTTCAAACCAGACCAACAAGTTCAGCGACTCCCCGACTCGTGGGTCTGAGGATGCCGCCGAGCCTCGGTCCAGCCGGCCTCCTGTCTGTGGGTGTTTGAGTGCTGAGAGGTTTGTGGATGCATGTGAACGTATCTGTGCTGAAACAGCAGCTTTGGACTCAACGCTTGGAAAAACCAAGAGCTCCTTTATTTGTGACTTCCACTGAAAAAAAACTGAAGAAAATAAGTTTGCCAGGGTTCTGACTGATAACAGATTATTAAATAATGAAAATAACAGTTTAAATATTCCTTTAAACATTTTAGGTCTACGTTTCTTTTACACTGACTTCTTGGTATTCTGGGTGGAATATACCATTAAGCCCAATGTTCAAGGGTTCTTCTGGGAATATACCATTAAACCAACCTTTTAGGTAAATGTTCCAGGATGTTGGGTAGAATATACCATCAGATCAACCTTTTAGGTCTACATTGGAAGATTTTAGAGTAGAATATTACTCCAAACCATCCTTTAGGCCTACATTTAAGGTGGAATAATCCTTTACACCAAGATTTTTTGGTCTTGTTGTAAACTTCCTCTTTCAAATAAATAGCCTCCTAACCCCCTGGAAACCAGCATTTGTCCTGTTTTTGTGTTGCTCCTCGGTGACCCTAGACAGCCGGGTCGTAATGTTTTTTGAGCAACACACCATACTATGACGTTTTTACAATGATGGTTCTACTATGGAACAAGTTTGACATGTTCAGGCGTTCTTTGTGTGAAAACTCAGAGATTTCAGGTATCAGAAGGTGGTTTTCAACTTTCTTTGTGAACTTTCTGCTTCAACTTTAAACTAAATTTCCTTCACTAACCCAGCCCTTTGGACTTCCAGTAAGCTGTGTTCCTATTGGCTGTCCAGGTGGCTGCTTGGTATTATCAGGAACACCTGAGCAGCTAGGTGTTATCAGGAACACCTGAGCAGCTCAATGTCCTCCTGCTTTATTTAGCTGCTGTCAAACATTTCCTCTGTTTCTCTTCACCACTGAAATGGGTTTGGCTACGTTGCTTTAGGTCGTTCTTTAGGTGTTGGCTTGCAGCTTCCAGTAGTAAAATCGTCTTTAATGTGTTTCAGGGCTTTGTACTGGATAGTTGTCTTGGTAAATGGGGTTCTTTAGCCACAGTTAGCACATGGTGCTAATGTGTGCAATGATTAGTGGATTTGGTGCAGCTGAGTTGTGTCTTTATCTTGGCTGTAGTGAGTCTTTAGAGGTTTTTGGTCAGACACATTCTGTATTCTTGTTTGTGAACCAACGTTGGTTGTCCAGAAGGTAAGAGTTCCTGTCCTGATTCTCTGTTCTCAGAGCTTCTCTGGTAGACTGCAGGAGACTTTAGCGTTTGGGTTGTGCCAGTTTGGTTTTTGTACGGTTTCATTTGGACGACTATCTTGAGGCCCCTCCATGTGGTTTAGTGAGGTTTTTTGCAACAGTTCTACAAAGCAACCTGCAGCAGAAGAGACTTTGAGAGTTTTTAGAAAGTTCTGGAGACCAGACTTTAGAGCAGCAGAAACATTTGTCAGCAGTTTGAGCAGGAGAAGGTGAGCTTCAGAGCTGAAATGAGATGGAAACCTTCTTGACCCGTGTGGTGAGGTCCTGTACCAAGAGTTTGAGCAGGTCGTGAAGAGTCTGTAGTTCTTTGGTCTGAAAGCACAAGAAGAATCGACTCATTAAAGGAGAAAACAGGAGATATTGTTGGTTCTTCTGTCATTCTGCAGTTTCCTTAGACTGAATATCAAGTTTGTATTTTAAATGATTTGCCATGTGAGCCCAAGAAGACTTCAATAAACTCCCTCCATCCCCTGGACACAACATATTTTATTGCCATGTTAAATCTTTTTTTAAAAATATGTTTTTGAGTTTTAATCATAGTTTTAGCATAGTTTTTTGTCTTTGCTTGTTTTGTTTTGTCATCTGTGTGAAAGGTGCTAAACAAATAAAGCTGAATTGATACACTGAATAATTGACTAACTCATGATTGTGACAACAGAAGTACTTTCATTGTGATTTAAGGGTTTGTTTCGTTTCTCAGCTTGAGGTTAAAATCTTGACAGAAAAAAAAGATTAAAGAAATAAACTACATTAAAAAAAGCAATTAAATCAAAGGAAATAAACATTTAATACAACAAAACTTTTAAAAAGAAAGTTAAACATTAAATACAATTATATTAAACAGACAAAATATTTAATTAAATAATTAAACAGAAGATACAAAACATGTAATTATGAAATTAAACAAAATTTTTTTAACAAATATATGAAACATTAAACATGAAATATTTTAGATAATTAAACATTTAAAAAATAAAATTAAACAATAAGAATATTAAACATTTAAAAAAAATATAAAACATTGAATTAGATTATTACACCTTTAAAAAGACAAAACATTGGATTAAAAATTAAATGTTTAATTAGAAAATTAAATCTTAAAGACAATAAAACTTTAAATAGGAATTAAACAGAAAATACAATGAAGCATTTAAAAAGAAAATTAAACATTAAAAGGTGGTAAAACATTTAAAAAGAAAAACCTTGAAGATTTAATCGAAAAATTAAACACGGGGAAAGAAAAGGAAATTTTTCAAACAAGCTGATAAAACATTTGAAAAAACAACAAACATTAAAAAGACAAAACATTTGGAAATCAAATCAGACATTAGAAAAGAATAAAAGGTGAGAAAAGAGCAAAACTAAACATTTAAGAAGAATCAAACTAAAGACAAAACATTTGAAAAGACACCAGTTAGACTTTAGAAGATCAAATTAAACAGAAGAAACAATAAAATGATCAAAAGAGCAAAAACAGATAATGGCCTTAAAGAGTTTAGTCTGAAATGAAAACATCAAGTTGTTTCTTGAAACGTTTCCTCTTTCTATGTTCTTGGTTTGATTGTGGACAGATTTACTAAGAACTCATTTCAGAAAACTGATTTCCAGATAAAGTCTACTAGTAGTTGAAGGCATTGATCAAACTAATGTTACCTTCTGATCTCCACAAACTTTACTGTTCAGTGAAGAGAATCAAAGTTTGTTAAGGATTTCTTAAAAAACCCACAGGTGAAGGTCTGAGAAGAACTCGGATGGTCTAAATGTGAAATCAAGACTCATGGTCACAAGTTTTAAGGCTTCTGTTAACTAGAAAGTTCAAACTAACAGAGAAGTACTGAGAAACTTTTACAATTTCAGTCCTCAGACTGTCTGAAGGTTCAAACTAACAGAGAACTACTCAAGAACTTTTAGGTTTTCAGTCCTCAGACTGTCTGAAGGCTCAAACTAACAGAGAAGTACTCAGGAATTTAGAAGATATCAGTCCTTGGACTGTGTGAAAGTTAAATCTAACAGAGAACTACTGTGGGACTTAGAAAATTTCAGCCCTCAGACTGTCTGAAGGTTCAATCTAACAGAGAACTACTGTGGGACTTAGAAAATTTCAGCCCTCAGACTGTGTGAAAGCTCAGGTCCTGAGGACTCGGGAGGTGTGGAGGCTTTGGAAAGTCTTGGAACTGAGGGTTCCACCCTCCAGAACAAAGGCCGAAGTCCAACCTCCTGAGCAAAACGGTCGAGTCGAGACTCGAGTTAAAAAAAAACTCGAAAACGACAAAAACTAGATGATAAATGCGCAAAAAAAAGAAGAATTAGTATCTGAGCGAATAGCTCAGGGGATAAGAAGACAGACTACCAAGTGGAAGGTCGCAGGTTCAAGACCCACCACCGGCATTTTCTTTCTTTGTCTTTGTCAGGAATTTGATAAAAATTTAAGAAGGGTCTGGTCTTGAACCAGCGACCTGCAGCTCCACAGGCAAATCCTTAACTCACTGAGCTACAGATCAGATGAAAAGAAATAAATTCGTCGTCCCTTTGGCATCGTAGTTCCTGAAGTGACCACATGGGTGGAGCCAAGGCGGAGTCTGGGTGGAGTCAGGGCGGAGAGTAGGCGGGAAGGTGGGTGGCGGCCTCCCCCCCTCTACTCCCCCACCACCCACCACACCTTCCCCCACCTGACGAGTTCTTCGAGTCGCCACGAGTTCTTCGAGTCGCCACGAGTTCGAGTCTCGACAGGTTTTTCCCCAGTTTCTGGAGTTTCCACGAGGTCAGAGGCAGAACAAGTTGTCATGAAGAGGTGTTGAAGTTGGCCAGGACGGACTGACTTTTTACAGCGACTAGAAGGAAGACCACTAGAAGAGCAGGTCTTTAACCACCATCCATAAAATCCATGGAGTCGGTTCCAGAGAAATGAATGGAGGTCAACTTTTATCAACCTCCATCCACATGTTCAACTTGATATCTTTACTTTGACATTTTTAGCACCACAAATCTTTAGTATCACACTTTATTATCATTTATTAGGACTTTAATGGAATCCACCAGCAGATTTAGTTTTTGTTGACAAACTTTATTGTTGTCGTGGGACTGCAGTATTTAAAACTCTTCCTTCTACTTGACCTCATGTTTATTAGTTTTAGTGGAGAAACTTATTTTAATTGTCCATTAGTCTCTTAAAAACCAAATAATAAACTGGATTAGTCAAGAGGTTTAAATTTCTTACTTTGTCATATTTTAAATATGACAAAAAAATATAAAGCGTCTTGAGACAATTTGACCTGTAATTGGCGTTATATAAATAAAATTGAATTAAAATTGTATGTATCTTGTAATGTTGGAGTAATTCAGCCATATATGTTGGAAAACACATTTTCTTTGTCCATTAATCTGTTGATTGTTTTCTCCAGTAATTCATTTCTTGTTTTGGTTTATAAAATGTCAAACCCAAATATATTCAGTTTACCGTCATAAAAACCAAAAAGATTTACATTCATGATGCAGGAATCAGGCAGTTTTTCACTTTTATCTTAGTTTAGTCAGAAAGATAACTGATAATGTGTGAATTGTTGCAGCTTGTGAGCCGTAAAAGGTTTTAATCTTTGGGGCCGAGTGTCAGAAAACATTTAGAAACCAACATCAACAAAACACTCAACAAAGATTTGAACATCATTAAAGGGAAATCCAACTTTTGCATGACGTCTAATTAAAGGACATTTATTTCCAACGTAAATGTGTGATATTCATCCTCTGGAGCTTTCTCTTCACATCGTCTTCCACCTGGACTGGTTTGGTCGGGAGCATGTGCAACAAACATTTGAAAAACTGCACTTTAACATCAATGAATGACACTGAAGTTTAATCTCTATATAAATGAGACTGAGTCTGGATGTGCTGCTCTGTCATTAACTCCTAAGTTTAGGGAAAGTTCAAACAAAAGAGGACAATTCAGATAAGACTTGAGAATGAGCTTATTTTCAACAAAAATCTCAGACTTTCTGAGCTTCAGCACCTCTAGCAAGATATTTTAACAACAAGCAACTCAAGAGATCCAGAAGTTGGAGAGAGTTAGCTTT